>NC_054561.1:2267385-2332385 GCF_017654505.1 Polyodon spathula
CTTAATTTTAATTAACTCAAACTTGTTTTCTTTAGTAACGATATTTGGCCACCTGGTGGCACTGTGCGCAATACAAGACTAAGTATTGTGCTGTGCTAGCTGTGACTAAATAACTCATATTTATTGCCACTTCATCAGTAACAATTTTTATTTTGGCATAAGGCAAAGCAAACTGATTAACACTAATTACATAATCTTAAAACTAAAACCAATGAGTCTGGTATGACTAGATTTTGAAATGTGTACTAAAATATCTAAAATTATTCACACGCTAATGTAGTATAATTAAATGAATGTTAGATCTTACATCTACAAATATAATGACAGCTTACGTGGCAATAAACAGAGACTGTTTTCGACACACTACACGATTGCAGAGGAATCTATGGTCGCAAAGTTTCTATAGAAAAAAAAAACACAGGATGACTCAAACAGAAACTTCAGATTTCTACAAACAAGTCCTCCACTGAGATATCTTGACCTAAGCAAACACTGAAATGTATTTTTATTTTTATGTTTTGTATTCATTTTACCTTACATGACTTGTGCTAAATGCAGGCATTTGATTTTTGAGTGAACATGATCTCTCTGAATGAGAATGCCTGTGAGCTTATTGACTCTGATGCTCAAGAGTCCGCCGAGAAATTGAAACGCCTCAGTATTGTACCAAACAAACACTGCAGCTTTTTTCTTCTTTGCTGATCCAAGCACTGGATTAGTTTATTTAATGCCAGGCAGCATTTAAATATAGCTAGGAAAGCATTATCTACCACTTAGTTCATAAAGTCCCTTTACTTAAAATAGTGGGCTGATTTTAGCATTGACATTTAGCCTGTGTACCCTTGTTGGCTTTTCATCTACCTGGGGTTAAAAAAAAAACAGCCACCAGGCACTACGCCCCGTCCCAACAAGAAAGGGTCCTAGTGCAGACTATAGCTAAGTCTATATGGCTTAGCTAAACCAGGCTATATGGGATAGTGGCACAGTGAAATAGCAGTTAAATTGGGTAGACAACCCTAAACTCACCCATAATAATCTTTTACATTTCTTGTAACTGGCACCTATTTTTTTTTAAAAGCGACATTTCTTTAAAGCTTTGCATCTAAACTTGCCTCCTAAAGTAAACGTCTACCCTTCCTTCAAAAAAGATGGCTTTGGCATTTAATACATCTGTTAATACCCTCCTTCCCCAAGCTAGGACGCAGGTACTCTGCAAACTGCTATCCCTTTTTATTGCTCAGAATTAAACTCCTTTAAGATTTCCTGATAAGGTTAAAGATATGGTTTCTGTCACCAATTTCAAGTGACAACATTGCTATAAGGTTTATTTTTTCAAATTTTCCATCAGACTCTCTACACAGATGTATAGTCCTTCATCTATGTACTATCGACCAGTCCTTATGGTGCTAGAATAGGTCCTTCAGCCACCTGACACTGCAGAATATCCTAGTGTATATAGCAGACCTGTTTTTTGTAGTACACTTCAGAAGCACAGCAAAACCTCACCTTTTCTAAAGCAGTATCCTTATATTAATATTAAATCAATGATCATAATTGTTGAGGCTTATTTCAGGGCTACACAAACCACCCAGGTAGAGCAATACCTGATAGCCATCTAATCACTGGTAAAATAATGCATGTCATATTAGAAATAATGACCAGTGATTTTTGTTGTTGTAATGGGGAGACTTTTGGAAGCCTTTTGTATTAAAACAAAAAGCAAAAATACTTTCCAGTATTGACAGCATGAAATGCTGGCGCTCGAGTGCGTTCAGCAAGCAGAATGCCCCACGAGCGGTACGTGTCTTTTTCGACTGATCGATGCGCACGCCGTGCGTGCGTCCTAACAGTAGCGAGTCCAGCTCAGAACTGTCTCTCTGGAGGTTCAAAATGGCCAGTGCAGTGGCTGCAAATTGATTTTTTCAAATATGGATTTGTATGACCAACACATGTGTGATAAGTAATATTTTAGTTGTCATTTTGGCTTTTAAAAACTAATGTTTTTTTTTTTTTTTAAAGTGCCGATTGTATTAGAAAAGGAAGCATGGACTATTTATAATGTGACAAATCTGACAAGCGCCTTATGTGCTAAACGAAAAGTGTCAGTAACATTACATTACAAAAATAGCAGACCGTTCTGCTAACGTACGTTACAGGGCGCCACGAGAGGGCACTCTGCTTATTGAACACACCCCTGGTTTTAAGACATTTTGAAAGACACATCAAAAAGGAACATTGGCTTTTAAACAGATGACTATAAGGTATTAAATGCACCACAAGCCGCACTGACAAACATTGCCTCCGCCCATCCACAGCCCTCACAACCACTGCAGGCCCCAAAATTCATGAAGGCCTGCTTCTTTTGTTTTGACAGTTTGTTTTCCAGTTTAGGAGCTGAAAAATAAACCACCCTAGCACAGAACAACATTTTAACAAATCCACACATTTTGGTTGTTTGTTTTTCTTTTAAAAGAAAAAATACATTTGTGCAAAAAAAAAAAAAAAGGACAAACTTACAAGCTCTTCCAAGGCTCCTTGTAAGGTTTTGTTTATCCCAGAACTACTGAGCTGTACTGTACATACACATCAATGCAGGTAATGAATAGATGGATTTTCTTTTTTTTTTATTTTCAACTGTAATAATAACAGTTCTAATAATAATCTACTTTATTTACTATATTATATTTATTTTACAATTTCGGATAATAAAATCACCCACGCATTTATCCCCCCCGATACAAAGCTTCTGTTTACAGGAGTTTCAGTAAAAAGACACAGACTCACGACTTTGTCTTCAAAGTGCTGAAACCCCTGTGTTTACCCAAACAAACAAAAAAAATGTATATCCACTTCTATTAGCAATTTTAGTTATGACTGTAGGGGGGGCTGTTGTCAAAAAAGAAGAGGTATAATGTAAATGATTGTACTCAACAGGAAAACTGCAGCTGAAATTCTTAGGCTCTGACAGCATTGGAATAATTGTTTTAATTTACACTAGCATCAATAAAAAAGGGCTTTCACATCATGTGTGTGTGTGTGTGTGTATATATATATATATATATATATCAGACATACAGCATAGCAAGTGAAATTTCCTGCTGCATAGGTTATGAAATTGGAACAGCTATTTGGTAATACTTTTTAAATACAGATAATAAAAAATAAATAATTATCAGTTATTTTCCTGCTATTAACCGTCACTGAATTGCAGATTGATGAATAGGGAAAATGCAGTAATTTCTAAAAGTATTCAAAAAAATAAGGGCAGCATTATTTTGATACAACTGTGATGTTGAAAGTGTGCCATTTTCCAATTAGCTTGTATCAACGGCAACTCTTTCATGCATGAAAGAGTTAAAATTCAACCCAAAATATCCCTGTGCAATGGCAGCCTTAGAGCCACACGCTGTGTATTAATCACAAACCATATACATTTTTTGTTCTTAGCTACCACTGCATAGTTCCTGTTGCCTCCCTAATACAGTCAGGTATGTCCGTGATCACAGTGCCCCTGCCCCAGGAAGGGTGGGGTCTAATAGGGAGCGAACATGAAGGGCGCGTGGGCGGCTCGCAGGGGCCCGGGAGCGGGTCGGAATAAGGCTGGTCCGAGGAGGGGGGCCTGGATGAGGGTGCCAGTGCCGGCTGGGTGTCGCAATGCTAGGGGGTTGGCTGCCATGGTGCACAGGGTTGCAGGGCTCAGTGGGCTTGGCAAGAAGCTGGTTGCCAGCGTCTTGGAGAGATGCTTCTGCAGGGCCAGTTTGGTCTAGAAGGGAAACAGAAATGGTGAAGAACAGGTATTGCAATTGCTACAGCAGGCAGATAGCATGCATTGTTTTATTTATTTACCTGATACAAAAGCACTTTGGAATTATTATTATTATTATTATTATTATTATTATATTATATTATTATTATTAGGTATCCATATATAATATAATTAAAGCCTACCTCGATGGAATCTAAAATTTCATAAAGCACAATGTGGTTGTTTTGTTTTACATATATATATATATATATATATATATATATATATATATATATATATATATATATATATATATATATATATAAAAGACATTTCAGTTTCATGCACCCAAATCATTTTCTGTTGCATTTCATTTTAGCTGAAGGCTAGTTTGTCACACACTACTAGCTTGTCCTAATAAGATATATCCTATACTTGGACTGATGAACGCTGCCAGGGGATTGGCAATCAAAAACAAAATGCATCCCATAATGAGCCATTTCCACTTTGTATTTAGATTTGCACCTTTTTTTTTTCCTTCCACTAAAAACTAGAGAATTGTTCCCGCAAACCTGGTCCATGTGACTATGAGAACACAGCAGCCCTAACAGGCAGCCTAATGCGCGCAAGTGTGCTTGAAAGTAATGTGTGAATCCGGCATTAGCCCCATCTCCCCCTCTCCACAGCGCTATGCAGATCAGAAGGGAGGGCCTTCTGCCTCCCTGACATACGTAACTATTTGTTCACAGATCCATTCTGGGCCCCAGTTTGTTCTGGTTCGGTTTCCACTTACGTGGAGGGGGTCCAGTGGACCTCTGGCGCGTCCTAGGCTGGACTGCTTGAGCAGCTGGTACCAGACCCGATCCACAGCTGCAAGTGGGTCAGCAGTAGAGATGTCTAGAAAATTCGGGGTTGACTTTCCCTTTAAGAGAAACATTGAAATTCCCCATTACAGTATTCAGCCAGCAGGGCGGCGCTGTCAGCTTCAATCCCAATTCAATCAAAAGTAGGATGATCGTTTTCTCCCATAATGCAGTCATTTTTCTTAGGCACTTTGCAGTTATGGCATTAGTTCAAATATATTACGTAGACAAAAGCGACATCAGTTGGTTAAATAAATAACCACTGTCTGTACTGGTTAAATATCTCTTTACTCAAATGGGTTTTCATATAGGGGAATATTGTTTATGACCAAGACGTCTTCAAGATCTACAGCAACGTAGTGCCACTTCTGACTGTCAAATTACAACACTATCACATTCACATTGCTCACTTAGTGCAAATGATGCTGAATGAAAAACTTGGCTACAAATGCAGTGTATTGAAATTGAACTGCCCATTGGTGTCAGGTTAGGCAAAGAGCATAGTTGGCTGCAACTGTTCTTCTAAATAATGCGGTACACTGGAGCCAACAGAGATGACAGGTCAAAGTCACGTGTGGCTTTCTGGAATGAGGAAATCAAATAAAAAAGGGACAGCTAAGATTTAGTGCTGAAAATGATGAGATGGTTGCAAGGTAAGAAAAGGGTAACGGTATGTGCTTTTTTTTAAAAATGCCCAGAAAACATCTGTGATTTTCCCCCCTGAAAGGAAGCTGACTTCAGAAACAAACCAGTCCAGTCAGACAGAGTCTAGGGAAGGTCTGCTTCTCTAGAGGGAAACACAGCAAAGCACGAAGTGTAAAACTACACACCTGAGAAGACAGTGAGGTGAGATTGCAACGGCCAAAGACTTTCTTCATCGCAGACACCGCCCCCCTGCCGGCGTAACTGCCCCACCTCACATTCTGAGAAAAGGAGAATTCAAAACCTGGGTTTAAAAGTCTGGTTTAATGATCCATCGGACATAATCAATACCTTAAATACCTGGCATTTTAAAATGGAATGGGAATCTATTATATTGTATATTCTTAAAAAGGGTGAACGTCTTAAAAAAAAAAACTAAAAAAAAAACCTGATCATCTCCATCAACAGAAGCTACTCGATGTATGGTCTCATACAGTACCCCTATGGTACCAGCGGGTCCCTTGATCAGTGGTGTGATAGAGCCAGAACTTGTATAATAAACAAGCTAAGTCAGAGGACTCACATCTCCTGCACACCTGTCTGATTAGGTCAGCAATCCTCGTGATGCAATGAAAGAGCATTAGGAACATCTATTACAAACTACTGCTTAAGAAGGCTAAAAATACTGGTGAAGACAGCAACAGTTCATCGACTATGACTGTGAACACACAAACAAAGCTGATTACACATATATAAAGTACAGCATTCTGACAAGATGGAGGTTGTTCTAGGAAATTCAATAGGAAATAATATGTTCATTCTTCGGAATTACGTTTGGATTCAGCTCATTGTAAAATGCCACTCCATGCCCCAGACTCACCGCTAAGACTGAGTTCTGCTGGCTCTTGCTGTGAGGGCTGTACTTGGGCTTGGGGGGTTTGCCAGCCAGCCTGTCCTTGTGCCTCCTGCTGTTCATGTGCTGTGGAAAGATCAGGAGACTATTTAATATCATTGTGGTGTATATTTTCACATTGTTGCCTCTCAGGGGCTTATTTATTCACAACTCGCTTCACGATTTGCTTATGTATCAGCTTCGTGACGCACAGGCGATATTTTAAATCATACCTTTGGTAGAATTACTTTTTACATGTATTTTTTCTCTCTAGTCTTTACTATGTCCCGAGTGGACTTCATTTCCAAATTTAAAACAAGAACGTTATATTTCATAACCCGTATTTAAGTCACAATAACACTTTCCCCACGATCCCTTTTCACAAGACGACAGTACCCATAATGCGATTGGCTTTCTCGTTTCTTTGATATCTGTCTCTACACAGACACACTGTGCATATTATTGCCAGTTAAGGCTGATAACAATAGTACCCTATTAAATAACCAGTGATGTGTGCATACAGCCCTTATCAGTCCCTAAGATTACCTTGCAGACTGAACCACTGCATATCAGCAAAAAAAAAAAAAAAAACCTTCACAAAAACAGATTTCCCCACATATATACTACAGAATGCATCTATACAGAGGCTGCATGAAGCTGATTCAATGGGACGCTGCGTGACAGCACAGCCCTTGCTTCACCGGCAGTGCAGTGAGCGGAATTGTCAGGTTAATTAAACTTTTTAATTAACATTAGTTATAAACCCGCTGCTACCTTATCATCTCTGCAATAAAACTGTTTTTTTTTTTTTTACATTATTTTTTAAATCCCTGCTTAATTACCTTATCTAAACTAATTTATACACTCAACACTATTAAAGCGGAAAAGGTTTATGACCATCTTTTAATGTCTACCTATTTCACAGCCAACTAACTGCTTTAAACCTTAAATAAGGGGGCAGTTGATCATGTGGCACGACATGATTTGGTGTAACAGAAGATGTTTTGAAATATGAGAGATGTTATTTCCCCAACAGTTCCCAAACAATTGGACTCACCCTGGTTATCTCTCTGTGATGTTAATATATTGGCATTGCCATCCAGCTTCACCATAGCCTCACTGAAAATAAGGTAATTATCCCCATAATCAAGCAATCCTAACATACTCCAACCGAAAGACACGCATCAACAACGGGGAAATGTCCCCCACACACTGCAGCAGTAGTAAAACTTTTAATTCTCAATAATGAATATATTCGTGTAATGAGGACTACTAGGACCCAGCAGAAACTGCATGGTGGACGATCTCAAGCAGAGAGGAGAAAGCAGAGCCTGGTAGTAAAGAACTGTTTCTACAAGTTTTTTTTTTTTTCATTGTGAAATATTTCAAATAATGACTTCTGATGTCTATGGTTTCAATACTATAAAAATATCGTCTACTTGAACTTTGGGATCTTATTGTCGTCGAGTGGCTGTCAAATACCCCCTCCTGTCCTCCGATGAGGGAGCTCACTATGCTCTAGCTACAGAAGCTGTATCACTTTTGAAAACCAAAGTCATGCCACCATATAGTAACCACATATGACAAATATACAGACTCCTCCGACATGAAATCAACTGTATATATATAGACCCATCTTGAAAGATAATGTATTATCGTTAGCAGGCTTTACTTTATAAAAGCAACACAATGTGGATTTGAACCCAGATCTCCGCTGGCGCCCTGCCTCCCCCCTGCACTGACCTGCTTGAGCTGAGTGTCTGAGTTGAGGTAGATCTCGCACACCTCGCAGTGGAAGGCTTTGTTCTGGATCCCCACGCTGCCCTTGTTGCCGATGCGTTTGGTTTTGCAGGCTGACCGAGGCAGAAGCACTCTACTCTTCCTCCGTGGTTGACTGCCCTGTCCTTCCAGCATCGATTTATGTTTGGCCCCTGAAAATAAAGTCTTTATTAAAAACAAAAAACCCCTCTGTATCCCCTGCAGTCCCTGCGTGCACGGTTGTACCACGGTGAATTTCCGATCTGTGCATCTATTTCATAATGCATGTAAGTCATGGCAGGGCAGCTTCTCGAACACCACAGAGTGTGCAGAAACTGTTCTAAAATGTAATAAAAAAATTGTGACCGCAGGGGATATCGTAATTAAAGTTCAATACTGTAGTAATACACCATATGTCTTAAAGCTGATACCATGGTACATTTGCATGGCAATGTTAGCAGTTTAGCATGCTTGCACAATGCCTTTACTCTGCTGTGATTTACGAAGCTTGCCTGTACTTTACCATGGCTTCACTAAGCTTTTACCAAGGTATACCGCATTAAACTGTTAAGAGTTTTACATTTTTGAATGGGGGTAGTGATTTGAATGGGAGTAGTGATTTGAATGGGTCCTTCACTGGGCATGCGTACCACTGTTGTGTGCCTCAAGCTGCAATGTTGAGTTGACAGTCACTTTGCAGACGGGGCAGTGGAGGTGCTGCTTGCTCTTCTTGGGGTCTTTATCCTCTGCCTCACTGGATTTGGTCTCTGTGCCCCCCTCCTCGAATGGGTCGATGGGGGACGTGACGCTGCCCTCGGAAATGCTCTCTGACAGTTCAGAGGCCGGGGACACGAGCGAGGACGCGGTATGAGGCAGCTCCAGGGAGGAGACCTCAGAGACGGGTGTCAGCATCCGCAAGCTGCCCTTCTCCTCCTCTACCTTCTCCTCCTCCACACAGTCTTGTAGACCTGAGAACAAACAAGCACGAGTATGAGGCTGGGTGGAGCAGCATGGAAATGCCTGTTTGTTTAATTAACTCCAGTACTAATTTTCAGCAATTCCCCCACACAGCTCAGAACTGAAGGTTCAGTGGGCGTCCTCTGATCCCATGACCAAGCCATCTTCCTTTTCTACACCCCGGAACTCCAGAGCGGATGTCAGCGAGCTACTTGCTGCTGGAGGAAAAAGGCCATTCCTGCAAGTGTCCGCTCTGACCTCAGTTGGCGCCTGGACGGTAGGGTCCGTTTTAGCGCAATGGGGAGAAACAGTCCCTTCCGGTTTTGCCTCCCTAACTAGGAATCCCTAGCCAGGACACTCCTCTGCAACCTCATGATTGTACGACTGCACACCACGTGGCCATGCCTTTACCAGGTGAGCGACTCTGGGATCCTACCTTAGTTGCTTTGAGCGGACCTTTCCTAGATCTGTCTACAGCTCTGCAGTGGTCAAAGAGTTAAAAGATTACATCAACAAACCCCTTGAGAAGCAACATCTCATTTGGAAGGGGGGCCCCCGGGGGGAACAGTACAGTTCATGCAATCGAACACTCAGACAAAGACAGAACAATAGCCATTTAAATGCTTCTGGTTGAAATCCAGCCAAGCTTGTGACAGTTTGTGACCTATGCAAAACAAACTCGTCACTCAAACACACAGGTTAACACCTGGGCAGGCAGCTTGTTGGAGATATGAAGGACACGACAGGGTCTATTTTAAACATTGCATTTCAGGCTTCTTATATCCAAAGAAAAGCCTTTATTTGGAATGTAACCCCCTTTTTTTAATATGCTTTATTATCTTTCATTGCAATTTGGTTTCCAATTTTCTGATGCCGTTGGCATTGATGTTTTAAGTGTGAGAGCACATTCCGTGCAAATGAGATATCAGATCTTGTGGGTTTGTTATACGGTGTAAATGTAAATGAATTTGAAATAACGGCACCACAGCCAATCCCTGGCAGAACTTAACAAAAGCGTTGGAGCCCCCAGGTCACCTCTGATGAACAGAGAAGGTTATGCTCGGCAGACAAATGTCAACATACATGACAAGCGTACCTAATTTACGATCAAGGAATTACCAACAGCAGCAAGCAATTGGACAGCAATGCAGTCGACTCCATTGCTTTCCCTGTATTGTTTAGAAGTTATTATAGTTAATGAGTGAGTAGACTATTTCAATTTTATTTTCCTTTTAAGACCATTGTGGTCACTGGAACACATTTACACCAATTACCTTGTTCTTTTATAATATATTATTTACTTTTTACCTACTTTTTACTTCAAGGAATTACCGCTAGAGTTGATGTATTTCATTATGTGGCCTCTTAAAAATAAAATGAGACTGAATGTCCAATTTGTTTAAATGATAGGTAACGACACTTTTGGCAGGAGTTTAATTAGTGCTGAATGAATAGCGCATGAGGCACAAGTAAACCAAAACGAGGTAACATTGAGTGTAAGGAAACTCAACTGTTAATTAAACACCAAGGTTAGCACTGATTAAAATTGTATCCAACTGCTCTGAAGAGTTACGATTATCACGTGTTTACTGTGACGGCACAAAAGACACTGATGTTAAAGGAAATGTTAGCTGTAGAAATGACTGATTTTGTTTGTGTATCATTTCAAATCTGTGCACCTTAATAACAACACAGGCTTATTTGGCAAACTGAGAGAATTGCAGAGCATAAGCAAACATGGTAACTGTTGACATGCTGGTACAGGCTGTTGTCATTGTGAATGCAAACCACGCTGCATACTGTTAACTTAATATAATTCAAATGCACGACAAAGACAGCTAATTTCATACAGTGCTAATTCTGTGCTTTTTTACATTACATTGCTACATTGTCCAACACTGTGAGTTGCTTGCTCTGGAGCATTTCAATTTCACATTAGATGATTTACACAAGCGGGTTTATTAAGGACCGTTCCCCGTCTTGGAAATTGCCTCAAAATTATTTGAAACATAAAATGAGCTACTGCTTATCTCCCTCTCTGCAGTGCTTTTGGGTGTATCTTACAAAAGCGTTTGAAACGAAACGGAATTGGATGAGAAGGCTCTTCACAGTCGCTTTTTGTAAAATGTCCTCCCTTTTTTTCTTTCTTCTTTAGGTTTCCAGTTCCATTGCTTTCTCTGTATTGTGAATTGGCTGAATTGTGAGTCAACTATTCAGATGCTATTGTCCTATAAAGACCATTGAAGTCACATGAACATATTTACACCAATTACCTTGTTATTTAATAATATATATTATGTGGTGTACCTTGTTATGCAATTTGCAATCAATTACCTTAGTGGTATATTACATTGCTCCCTCTCATTTTGTTAATTCACACTTAGGCCATGTTAACGGTGAACTAGACTTTACAATGTAATTGCCCTTCACTAATTAATTGCCCTTGACATTGAATGTATTTTTTGGTGTGCAAAGTATAGGGTCGCCACCTCTCAGGTAAAAAAAACAAAACAAAAAAAAAAACAGGATCTCTGAACAGAAGGGGGCTGTTAAAAGTTTAAAATCACTTTAGAAATCCTATATTCATCCAATACGAAACACTGATAATATAGCAATTACTATAGTGTTGACCACTAATTTATATTGCAAGAATATTGTATCGTGATTTGTCCTTCCTCAAAACCAGGACGATCCAAGGAAAACAGGAACTGGTGGCAACCTTATCAAAATAGGGGGTCGTCTAGTATTTTTAAAATAACTCCAAAAACTAAACATGTTGCCTGGCTAGTCTTTGATAACGTGAAATGCAAAATAAATGATGCAACTAAGACAATTCAATTCAGGTGATTTGCTAAGTGGAGATTTATCAGGGATCAAGGCACACAGACGATGCTTTGTTTGTCTTCTGTTTAGGAGCAGCAGATATCATACTGAAGTGACAACCACCATGGATACAGTAGTTAATCTGTCACCCAGCGGCAGGCAAACACAGGAGGACTCCGGCTGCTGTTTTGGTATGTATCCCTGCTTCTCTTTCCTCTGGCTACAGCGCGGACTGTCCAATAATTCACAGCCACTGCGAATGCACCAGGCGCTATCTGTCTCTTGTCTAAACACGAAACGACAGGCCTATCGCTTTCATTTCTTTTTCAATTAATTCTTTCCAATGAAATCAGACGCAGTCAGTACCGGTGATGAATCGTGGCTGTCGCAGTGCCTCTTGTGGGCAGGTATAGAAGCGCGCCGTGAAATATCTGCGCTGTCAACAGCCCCTGTGCTTTACGGCGTTATCATACCGAGGAGAATTGGAATGTAGCGGTTTTATATATATATTATATATATATATATATATATATATATATATATATATATATATATATATATATATATATATATATATATTATTTTTTTTACAGTACAGACTTCTCTGCTGTTAACAGTCATAAAGACTGAAGAGAAAAAAAAAAAAAAACACTTGCTTTTTCTTGTCCGTAGGAAAAATAAGAAAATTGAACTGAGAAAGATAACGGCAATAAATTGCACAGCGAGTCATGCCACGGATCAATACGTCTCGCAGTTAACTAACAAAGCCGTTTCTATTCATTGATGTTTTTTTTTTTTTTTTTTTTAATCTCTTTTGGGTAGAACGGCTTCAGTTACCGAGCATGTCATTAATCTAGAGGTCACAGCAGCCTCTTAAATGTAAAGGGCTGTGTGAACTTGAGGATTGACTAATTGACGTTATGATTTCAAGGCTCCCCGTGATAAGAATATTATTAAAAACAAAAGTGGAGCCAGAGAAACTTACTCCAGTAGCACTGTTCAGATTGTCGCAATTTAATTTCATGCTTTTCTATTTCTGCAATGTCGGTAAGGTATTCCATGCACGCATGGGCGGGTTTGGGGGGGGGGATATCCTGGGTGTCTGGACCCCCTTCATTAAAAATGTCAAAATATTGTTTACTTTAACAGTATTCCATCTGTACCCAGGATAAGAGGTACTTGGAATTTTGGCAAATACTTCACTGTGATTGGTTGATTTCTGAGCTGTGATTTATTTATTTATTTATTTTTTTAAGGCAGTCTCTATTTTTGTTTACTGCAGTTTTTAATGAACCAAGTCATTCTTTTTCAAGGGGGAAAAAAAAAAAAAAACGTGGAAGTTAAAACATTTCAATGAAGCTGTTTAGTTTTTAGGCTCAAACAAAAATCTTGGGAATATTCCTCTCTATCTGTTTCCAAAATATTTTTTTGGGGTGGAGTAAATACGCCTTGTTTGTTAATACCCACCCTCGCTCTCCTCGTGTAGGGTGGTATCCAGGAGCGCTGGCGTGGGCTCCAGGAGGGTGGGGAGGGGCTTGCTCACCCTCTCCCTCCCTCTCTTCCTTGCTGCCGACACCACGGCCCCGTGGGTCATCTGCTTGTGCTTCTGCGCTTCAATGGCTTTGAGTTTCCGCATGTGCTTGTGGCCTTTGTAGTGCGCCTCCGCTTGGTTCTGCAGGAACAAACAGAGATTATGGATGACGCATCTTATCAATATATCAAACCCTCCCCAATGGACAATCTACATGGACACCAGTGGGCGTGCTCATTCACTTCTTAGCGTTCACGATTCAAGCATTTTCCAAGGTTTGGCCGATACGGTACCTTTGTACCTTGTTACAGCATATTAGTTATTCGTGCCACTGTGATTCCATTGAGGTGTCAGAATATAAAAATGTTACCACGCGAGGTTCTGTTCTAGCAAGGACATCACCGCATGCAGCAGCTGTCCTTGTACTGTAACTGTAAGCGAGGGACTGCTGCAGTGTCCCTGTGATGCACTGAATTTCATTTGGTAAGAGACAATGAACGCTGAGGTCATTTAAACAACCAAACAAGGTTAGATCAAGGTCCTAGTCTACTTAGCAGCACAGTGTCGTTTGGAACAGTGCAATACTAGCTTTCTCAATCTAATCAGTGATACAAGAAAAGACACAAAGAAAGGATCGCTTTTGAAATACAGCGTCATCTTGTCTGGTATTGTCAGTCACCATTACTGTTTCCACTGTAGCAAGGAGGCATAATGAACGGCGCTCATTCGGCTAACAGACCCACAACCTTGTCTCTTTATTACTATTTTCAGTATTAAATACCAGCTTGAGGCCACTTTCTAGTTCTGCAATGGAAAGCCAGACTTTACATTAAAAAATTTTCATGTAGGTGATAAGCTTCCTAACTAGAACAAGCCATTTTTTGGTTAAATTAACAGAGAGCTGATAACATATGATATTCTCTTGTTGCAGAGTGGGAGGATTCTAAAACAACCCCCACCTCTAATTGTACTGTCGTTATTAATGGAAATAAATAAATAAAAAGTAACTGTGTTGTACCAGCAGATAAGATAATGCAATGGACGCAGTCTCGCGAATAAAATATGCTTTCAGGTGGAGCATGTATTAGGACGCACAATGAATGAAACGCTGATGTACATTCTTCGGGGAAATTGGGATGCTTGCGTCTCCCATTATCAAAACACTGGTTGGCTATATGTGATTTGCATTCAAAAGCACCGCTCTTGTTGCGCGAGAACAATAAAGCCGTGTGTGCTTTTGGAAGTCTGCAGAAGCCTGATAAGGGACCCGAGCACAAGGAGAGATACCTTACAGTATTATTATGTGTTTGCGCTGTGCAACAAGGCTACCCCTTTACCCTTATCGCCAAACCTCCTTTTTAAATATGCTACACTGGAATGGGCAATGACGCTGCATTCGGTACCTGGCTTTGATTTATTCTCAGTCAGTAACGAGCAGTGCTAACCTTCTGCAAAGAACACTGTCGTTTGAATGTGCTACTCCATTCCGGAGACCAATTTTCCTTGATCCTCTGTTCACCCCCAATTACAGCTAAACCATCAAAATTAAACAAACACATTAAACAAAGTTAACGGTTCGCTCATTAGCAACTAAAATCATTTTAAAAGAGCTTTTTTTTCCCCCATTAGCGTTCAATGAGTAATTTCAGCTTTTAATCAGGCTCAACATAATTACATCGAAGTGCTCAAAAATTCTAAACCTCTTAAACAACTCGACCCCCCACACTTCGCCCCCGCCATGTTTGGGCTAAGTGTGCCTGTGTAACAAGCTATAAACTCACAGGGTCTGTTTTAGTACATGGTGGATCTACATAGCTGTTTAAATTATTACATTTGACCTTAATTAATCCTTGATCTTGTAACTCTTTCCAATACAATATGACTATCAATCTCTAACTAATGGCTTATCTTTATTAACTAATTGATTGTCAATGTGCTTGTTATGGAAACAGTCCTTTTGTCAGCTTTTGATGAGGGCAATGCTAAACCGAAATGTGTCGTTTATGTTTTGTTTTTTTTCCAATATTTATTTATTTTTTGATTTGGGAGTTATGGGGTTCCCTTTAATTTATTTTCACTCCAACACTGCCAAAAAATTTTTAAAAACTTGGAAACTGCCCCCAGTTGTTCTGAAGACAATGCAATCATAATTAGGTTTCCTATGTGTGACATTTGCAAGAGCCAGATGGTAGCCCTCCAGCTTAACAAAGGTTGAGGCTGCTAAAGAACGCAATTCTAATACTAAATGGCACTGAGCCATACTTACTGAGCAGACAGACAACCTTGTGGAACAAAGTTTTTGGTGCCAGTTTGCCAGGCTGTTTGTCTAGCTCGAGGCATCCATTCACCATTTGACCATTTTCATTTTCTAGGGATCTGAAGCATAGGAAAGAAACATCCATCCACCCATCCATCTATTTAGTGCAAACCTGTCTGTAAGACTCAATCTGTACCCCACACGGTCGTGCCTTTACCAGCTAAGCCACTGGGAGACCCTTCACTTATTTATGAATTGCTGTTTTTTCTTTCACCTAAATCATTTCAAATTCCCAATCTGAATGTCACTTCAGCGCTGTACCTCAGGACGGTTGAAGATCAGTCCTCCGTTCTGCATGTTTACACAATCGCTACTTTTCACTGATCTCAACAGTGAGGCGAACCAACACCAGATGATTTTCCCTTCCTAACCAGAGGGGGCGCAATTGCCCCAAGCAGAATGTGTTAGTAAAATGCAACACTGTATCATTAAAAATGTAATAACCATATTACCCAGACTCAGTCCACATGTTACTATAAGGTCCTGTTACACAACGTGTGCACTGTCAAAACAAGAAAACACTAACTTTGCAGAAAAAGCAACATTCAGTGCCTTCCAGATAATTAACTAGACAGTACATTGAATTACCACTGTTACTTTGGTAATGATAAATGGAAATTAAAAACAAAAACCTGAGAGATCAACCAGCAGACAAGTAGATTAACCAACACAATTAGGCAATAAAATCAATCAGGTGTTTTACTAGAGGCTTCAGTGTTTATTTAAATTAGCCTTGCACTCAGCGGGAATGGGGGGAAAAAAAACTAATGATATAAAGCTTTTTGTATTTACCTAATTAATTCAGTCTGAAAGGTATATCCTGGGGGATCAATGCTAATAGCATCTAAAAAGTAATCATACATCTTTGCGCAGGATCTCCACCCGCTGCTTCATACAAACTGCTTTTCAGAACTAAGCAAGGACAGCTGCTGTTTTGAAACATTTCAAATACGTGCCAAAGGAAGTGCTGAATCAAAGATGAATCTCTTTCGGGAGTCGGTGTCCAGGAATGTGTTTTGACATCTAACGTCCTTACATAGATTTCACAATTCAGATTTAATCTCCAGAGATGAACGACAATGGAACTGAATACAGTCTGGCACCATCAAAGCATCGCTGAACTCATTCGATGGAAGACATGAGATGCTATTGAATCAGCCTGTCTTCTACAGCTATAACGTTAGGTGGCACAGTGGGTTACCCCTTTAAGGAACAAGGGACAATGTGTCCCACAAATACAAACAATGTTAATCACTTCCCATTTAAGGTGATAGGGTTGGCCTTGAACATTTTTCCAAACATGTCAAACTGTTATTGCAGCGGCCCCTGCTAGACCTAATGGCTTTTTCCCCCTCTAGTCCTTCAACAGATAAGGGATATTTGCAGCTCAAGGGCACCAAATTCTGGGGATATTAATCAGAGATATTTCTTTTTTTAAAATGACTCACATATTAGTGCCCTTTTGGCAATATGGCGAACCTGTCAATCCAATTGTTTTTTTCACCAGCCACCACCACCAATAGCCCGTTTGCACTTACTAAACGATGATTAATACATGCTAAAATATAATTGCAGTTTATTTATAGAGTGTGGATAGGGTACAATAATCAATTTCAATTTCGCAAAATGGGACGGATGTACTGTATATACCATGCAACTGCGTTCTTACTGTAAGAATCAGGTAGGGGTTTGTGTCTGCTTAGTATGCATGCTTTTTTGAAAATAAGTCAACAATTTTCAGTTTGCTTGTTGCACAGCCTCTACATTGAGCACCAGTTCTCTCATTCAGTCTACATGCCTCTAGACTGAATTTCTACATTACAGGATTAGTAAACCTTTGCATGTAATTACCGGGAGAAAACATTTCTCACAAGACGAACCATATCACGAAACTCCATTAGGCATTAATGACCCAAACTACAATTTATTAAGCTCTCGTTTTTAATTTATAGCATCAGACAGGTGTCAGTTCTCTGACATGCCCCCCCTCTCTCACCAGTTCCTCTGCTTAGCTCTGATAAAGTGACCTCCAAGTTGCGATAAAAGCAGCGTCTCATTAGAATTCTACGAATCTCACTCCCTGCCATATAAATGCAAATAGGCAATAAAATAACCCACAGTACAAATAAGGCTAAAATGAATGGAATGTGTGAGAAAAAAGCAATTCCAGCCTACTTTACTGATGGCTGCCCTAATAGAAAATATGAAGGGATTCAGAGAGAGAGAGAGCGAGAGAGAGACAGAGATGTCAATGTACCAGGCAAGCAGTGCAAAGTTTGCAACTGTTATCTTGGAAAGCACGGCGGTAATATTTTAGAACCAGGACCGTGTTTAAACCAACAGCTGGAGACTCAATTATTCAAAGGTTATTTGCGGAACCTGCTCCATCTCCAAATACCAACGAGATATTGTTATGATTATTTTTTTTTTTTTTTACCTAGGTGTCTGGCTGGTAGGACCACTGTGAGGTGAGAAACAGTCCCTGCTGGTTTTGCCTCCCTAACCCACGGGAACGCCAGAGCCAATGCGATGCTGCCTCTGGAAGACCAGCGTCACCGCACAGCCAGGAACCTGCGCTCCCCTCACTGTATGACTCACTAATAACTCACAGGAAGACACACCCTAAACACGCCAAAGGGCAATGTTAACAGGCATCACTGGAAAGGGTTGAACCTTGAATGACGCCACAGGGAAATGCTGCACTGTATTTGTTTTTTACTGAATCAAATGGAATGAAACAGATCTAAGTATCAGTTGAACCCAAGTTCCCCCCCCCCCCTCCCCCGACTTCCCATGCAAAGTTAGTCGGGCTCACCGTGGAGTTGAATCTCAGATGGCAGATGTTGCAGGAGATGATCTGTTTCTTCTTGAGAGGCTGCGGGACGCCGAAGGTGTGATTGATAACTGCCTTCTGCACAGGATCCATCTGTGAGAGGAAGCACAAGGCACTGAGTTTAACGTTCCATCTCAGAAACTTCACTTGTTTATCTGCCTCTCTCCCTCTCCCTCTCCCATCTCTGTGTGCTGGATGCAGCTCTAGCAAGTAGCAAGGCTCGGCACTGTTTTTAGGATCTGAGCTGTGGCTGAATGATTGTACATTACATATCATTATTTAAATCATACATGTGTAGCTCCTGTTTACTGTTGAAGTGTAATCAAATAATTATTCTTTATTGCTTATAAATAGTTCCCTTCTCCATACCTTTAATCATCTACAGATCAAACCAATTGAATTATGAAAATGTTCGAAATCCAATACATACTCATCCATATTTAAAATACTCCTCTCTTATTTACTTCTTTAGTAAGCTTACTCTAATGTATGTAACCAGATCCAGCCATTGCCTTAATTACTGAATGAAGCAGTGCAGAGCTTTGCACAAACCAAGACCGAATTTGTTTAACTGACCACTTCAACAGGGTTGAAATTTTATTTCCTGGGATTTAATGACGATTTCAGGTTGTCTAATGCAGGTTTGTTTTTGCAATAACATCCACTTTCACCAGTGGAAACATCTGTAATCCCACCTTTCATTAAATACTATTATTAATTTAGTGCCCCCAGGTGGTTAATGATTGTAATGGCATCAATGATCTTAAGCACAAAACAAGATCGTCCACACAAAAAAAAAAAAAGTGGAAAAAAAGGACTGGATTTCTTATTGGTAGCAGCCTGCATCACAAAGCACACAGTGAAAGGCAGTTCCGGTAGGGATGTGTTCAGGGCTGTATTATTCATGTCACATCTCCCAGATTTCAAACTGACAGTGTCTTTTCAGACTGTTCATCACGTCGTCACGCGTTAGATGAATCAAAAGCTGTTTTTCAATTCCAATTCCTTCAAAGAAATTGATATTTTACAGACATAATAATTGTCGTGATTGTTCAACTGCTTTCATTTGAAGCCAATTTAATTGACTAACAGTAACTTGAACTTAAGTGACTTGTCACCATTGTGAGAAGCACATTTTAACAGAATACTAATAATTGCAATTTTCATCAGTGATGTGTTGGAAGTGGCAAAAAAAATGTATTGAAAATTGGAACTAGAATTGGAATTTGCCCCGACTGGGTAAATCAACACGTGGAGAGACGACTGACGTCTTAAAGAGTGGTTTCAGTCCTTGTGTAAAGGGTTAAATGCGTATTGTTTTTAACTGGTAATAAATTAGTAACTTCAAACACTCAAATTCAGTAAGAGAACTCAAACATCTGCCGACAGTCCTTTTAAAATACTAAAACAACTTCATGAAATACATTCAATCAATGTTTGACTAGAAGTCACAAAGCTATCAAAGATAAAGAAGCTGACTGTGGTATACTGTTCAGTGCAGTGCAGTGCGAGACCACAGCTGCAGCAGGAGCATGGGGCGTGGCCTCTAGACTGTGGGCCGAGTGTGTTAGTTCTCATTGGTTGTGCTATGTCTGTATCTGTTTTGTGCGCGTATTCAGTGCTACAAAAACTGAACGCAGTAGGGATTCAAGGAAATGCAGGCACATGGATTAGGGAGTGGTTGACCTGTAGAAAACAGAAAGTATGGATTAGAGGAGAAACCTCAAAATGGAGCGAGGTAACCAGTGGTGTATCACAGGGATAAGTATTAGGTCCTCTGCTATTCCTAATCTGCATTAATGACTTAGATTCTGGTATAGTAAGCAAACTTGTTAAATTTGCAGATGACACAAAAATAGGAGGAGTGGCAAACATCGTTGCAGCAGCAAAGGTCCTTCAAAATGATCTAGACAAGATTCAGAACTAGGCAGACACATGGCAAATGACATTTAATAGAGAAAAGTATAAGGTACTGCACGCAGGAAATAAAAATGTGCGTTATAAATACCATATGGGAGATACTGAAATTGACGAAGGAATCTATGAAAAAGATTTAGGAGTTTATGTTGACTCAGAAATGTCTTCACTAGACAATGTGGGGAAGCTATAAAAAAAAGGCCAACAAGATGCTCTGCTATTTAATGAAAAGTGTTGAATTTACTGTTAAAACTGTACAATGCATTAGTAAGACCTCATCTAGAATATTGTGTTCAGTTTTGGTTTCTGCAGGATTCTATGGAAGACCTATAGGCTATTGTATTGAATCTATAGGTTTTTATAGAGAATTGCGACATTTGGCCTATAGGCTATAGAAACCTATAGGTTATTTTCGTAAGGGATACCTACTCTTCAAAACTATTTTAAAGCATTGCTTTGTTAAAATGGGTTAGCACACAAACAATCAAAAAAGTGATGCTTAAAATAACCACGACCAACAAGCGTAAAAAAGTGAAGTTTAACCCAATTCACATATTTCAAGGCAAATTCAGCTTTCTGTTTTTCCTTCAGGCTCAGTAGAAAAAGAAGAATGGGAAAAGTAAATGAAAAAAGTCTGCTTCGCTTTTGTTCACCACACTGATGGCACGCTTTCTCAAGATAGCAATCTTTGAAAATAATGTTTCTCTTTCCATTTGATTGTTTAACCAAATGACGCAATGCGTTTAACACACTGGCTCTTAAATTAGACTGCCCAGACAGCCTGCAGCACATCAAGTTTTTAAGGCGTTTGCGACGAACTGAGCTTCAGGTAAACCTTCTAAGTAAACAAATGTTTCATTTAGTTCATCAGTTAGTTTTACGTTAATCATATAATGCATTTCTCTATTAATGTACTTAGATATCCATAATAAAAGTTTGCAGTGGAAAATTTGCAGTGTAACCCTTTTGTATTTACCACACTTACCTGCTGTTTTTGCACTGACTTACATACAATTACAGTACAATCTGAAGTTCCAAATTCTCTTAACCCATTAAGTGCCATTGTCCTCATTTGAGGACACTCTACTTTGTAATTTATTGGAGCATTTTTAACTGGCATCTACCTGTTATTTCACCCTATTGTTATGATAACTTACTCGAATTTTGTTAACTGTAAATGTTTAAATGTAACTGTTAACGCTGCCTCGATATAAAATAAGAAACTAAAGCCTAAAATTGATGCATTTTCTTGGTGTTTTTAGACCCACGTGATGATAAAGCTCAATTTTCTATGTGTTGAGCTTCATAGCTGTCATGAAATGTCAGGGTTCTGGTTTAATTTGACTGTCCTCAAAATAGGATGATAGGAATAAATGTTGTAAATATGTAATTTTACACTTGTGAAACACTCAAAACTTTTAAAAGTAGCATATTTATTTAGAATGTATCAAATGACTGAAATACAGCTTGTGTTCCGATGCTTTTTTCAAAGAAAAATGTATTTTGCTACTTAATGGGTTAAAGCATGACAGAACTACGACCCTAGCTAACTGACCCGCCCCCCCATCTTTGGAAACTGTATACAATTATTTGTTTTATATGGCAAGAATACACCTTTGTCCAGTGGAAGCCATCCCTTAGAATTGTATAAATGCACCCCTTGTTTGTGCTCGCCAGAGGCAGAGGTAGATTCTCTTATCACGGTCCCTTCTGTCAGTAAAGCTCGGGGTTTGGGGGATGATTGTGTTTCTATGGGAAGGTATTAAGTTACGAAGACAGGTGCATTCATCTTCCAGGCACACGTCGGGACAACACAGTCATTATCAAGCCCTGCGAAATCCATTCCAGAGGTGAGCAAAATGGAAATACCGGGTGATTAATGGTGCACCTGTTTCTGCTGCGAGACTTGATTCACCTATCCAGCATATTAAATGAAAGGCAAATTTGGAATGGTGAGCCCTCAAGGGCTTGCGTTTTCCTTGAGTGGACAGATGAAAATACAGGCCTCTCTGGACAGCAAGGAAAGCACCGGCAGGCAGCCTAATTACAGGCACCTGCAGCAGCAGGACTGAAGGGTTCATTTACTGAGCCTGAGATCCTTAATACAAACAATCACATTGCCTGTGCTGATTGATTAAACAGGGGAAAAGGCACTGAGAGAAACTGCTTTAAAACAACGTCCCCGATTATAATTACAGGGAGAGAAATAAGACTCCCATTGCATAGCAGTTTGATGCATTCCTGGTTTTACTCCGAGTTTGATAAGACGTACCTGAGCTTTTTAACTGTGCAAGAGGAGTCTTATTTCCATCCCTGTAATTATATTAAAACTGAACAACCAGACCATAGTATTTGCAGCAATGGCAGTGGATTTCAAACAGATATGAAATACAGCTCAGCTTCCTCTGAGACTCGAGAGCGGATGTCAGCGAGCTACCTTTGGAAGACAAAAGCCAGCCCTGTAGGTGTCCGCCCGAGCTCACTGGGTGCCTGCCGGTTTTGCCTCCATAACCTGCAGCAGCACCAGAGCCAGTGCAACGCTCCCTCATGAATTCCCAGCGAAGACCGGCCACTTTACACAGCCAGGAAGCAAACCTGCGCTCCCCTGACTGTACGACACCCTGCACGCCATGCGCCCGTACCTTTACCAGGCAAGCCATTCGGCGATCCCTAGCTTTTTCTTTTTTACTACCAACCCTGTTCTCGATGTATCTCATCGACATTAAAGCCCCATCGGTCTCGGCTAATGAGTATCTGAAGTTCTTATTCCCGTCCGTTTGAAATTCAAAGATTGCAGTTTAATTTAAAAATACATCTAAGGATAAAGACAATAGCCCAGCACTCGCTCACACACACTGCAGAAAACAGCTTAATTAACTGATGAAGCTGATACTCTTGAATTCTTATTTAGATAAGGCAGTGGTAGTGGCACAGTCTTTCCGGAGCGATTACTCAGTGAATGTGCTCCCAGTCAAGACAAGCTGCATCTCTTCCATTAGAAAGCAGCGACTGTCTTTAAATTGGCTCAAAACAACAGGGCGATTTATGCTTTTAAAAAGACAGCATTGAAGGAAATCCTGCCTGGTTTATCATTTTATGCAGCTGCACAGAAAAGGCCAGACTGTTAACAGAACTGTTGTAAATTCTCAAAATTATACACTAGAGTAAAGTTCCAGGAAGATTTATTTTAAATGAGATGGACCGGGTCAATCACTTTTGTTTTCCTCTACCGTTGGCACGGTGGGTGTGTTTTAGCTTTGGACGGCAGATGGCACATTTTAAAAAACCAACGCCAAATGCCTCCCCTGTTTCAAAAGCGGGCATGACACAGCTGTGAAACTGATTTTAACAGCAAACACAGAGGTACCGAAAAACAGTTTTTTCCAAACAAAACAAAAACCAACAGCTACTGCGCGTTTTGTTCTTGTAGACCTAAAAGCTGATAAAAATGGTGATTTATTGCAACAATTTTTACTTGTGCGGAAAACACTGGAGATTTTCTAGCAGAATATTTTACAGATCATTAGGGCAGACATCTATACAGCAGAGGGGTGAAGAAGCGCTTTTGTAACTCACTAGGCTGCAGTGGTCAGATGCTGTCAAAACCTAAAAAAACAAAGCATTAATTAATTCAGGTCACCTTGTAAATGCTGAAAATATATAATGCAGTGACTGATAATCTCTAGTGTCTTCAATACATAATGCACTGATCGACAGTCTTCAATGCCTTCCCAGGGAGAGAATAGGGAGAACAATTAACATGATCCCGACTGAGAGTGTGACCAGACTTTTGATAAATCAGGCTCCATTCTTGACCATTATTTCAACGTCACTCAATGCAATGCTATGAACGGCTGTGCAGTGGTCCACCGTGGTAAGTCAGGGTGGACTATGTTAACAGTTTATAATGTGTCATGGTTTAAACATCCTGACAGTAGCGCAGCAGATACTCACGGTGCTGAAATTGGGGAAGAGGCTGAGAGGAGACGAGCCATTGAGCCGGAAGGGAAGGAAGTGTTTCAGGTCCAACTGGGGCTGCAGAGACCGACCCGGGACAGGAAGAGTGGCCAGCAGGGGGCTGCTCTGAACTGGGGAACCTGAGAACAACCAGGGGGAGGGGGGAGACTATTAAAATACATCCACGGTAACAGGCATCTGAACAAAGTGGAAATATGTAGCAGCAAGCATCGCCAGTCAGTCCTTTCGTAGATTGGTTTCTATGTATAGTATAGTCTGCAACTGCATTGTTTTACCATGTGTAACAGTCTGGCAACACTGCCCATATGAAATCATTGGGAGACCATTATAATCCCAGTGTATTATAAATTGCAATGCATTTGGGAAAAATACTTGGCTCTGACACTGATAATGCATTGCCATTGTATTGCAATAACCGGGTAAGTCCTTAGCATTGCAATGCAATCAGAGTGTGCAAATATGGTACCATCTTACCAATCACAGCTTCATCCCACTGCTCTTTAGCTGCTACGGTACCAATGGAAAGTTATTCCCCTAGTCCCATTAAAGCCCTTTGCTCCGCTATAGAGCGCTCACCGGGACATTCAAATCACATCTTCTTCAGTAAAATCCAATTCTCTGTTTTGTAACTGCCAGGGTAAATTGATGCCTTTTGTGTCAATGCAGTTGCTATTAGGTGGCTTTATTTGTGTTTACCGGAACGTATTAGGGAGGTCACTTGAGAGCGGATAGAGTCCATATGTCTGCCGCTCTGTAATCTTGCGCCTCTGCTATGGTCTTTGCATTTTTTAATGCAGGTTTGCTCTGTAAAGTGCTTCCACAAATAATCATGATACAAAAGCAGTAAGATTGTCAACATCACAAAAAGGGCCCAATTCAAAAAACGGTCTTCCTGTCACTGAAAAAAGGACTGTTGAGATGGGAAAGGCAGAATGGTATTAGGTTTGATCTTTTAAGATTCGTCTTGCGTTTTTCACTTGCTAGTAATGCTTAATGTTTTAATGGCTGGATGATGTACATTACGGAGGATTTGTTTTATGAGACAAATCCTTATCAGCAATCTCCCAGGGCATACTTTTAGATATAACCCTAACTAGGGGTTAGTTTGTGCCGGATTGCACCAGATCCCAGATCTGGTACCTTTGTCTGACAGGCGAAAATTAGAAATGATGAACCATACGAAAACATTTTTTGTTTTTGTTTTAAGTTGTTGCAAAAAAGAACTCAATATACATAACATTTACAATAAAAAAACACATTTCTGTTCCATGAATTCAGTAAGAAAAGTATACCGTAAAGAAATACTTAAGAACGTGACGTCTACGAGTGAGACATTTTATTTGCAAAGGTCTGCATGCAGCTACTGACACCAACAACCGTGATACTCAAGCAGGTGAAGCACACATGGGTCTAGAAACAAAAATGCTATCCCGCTTCCTTAAGCACAAGATCCAGTAGCTTTTTGTTTACAAATTAACTACTGTATATAAGGGCATCCTAACTAAGTTAAGCTTCATCCAAGGGGCATGTTCCAGACGTCTTAATAGGTCCACACACCACTTAAATTACCATTAAAAAAAAAAATCATTATTTAACTTCAGGTTAACAGTGATTCATTTACAAGGATCATTAAGTAAACCCTGTGCTGTTTAGTGTGTGCGTGTGTTTTTAAGTGTATTTATTCCGTTTGTCTTAATCTGCTTGATGGTAGGATTCAGCAGTGTGCCAGGAACCGCTAATAGAGTCACACTGGGCAAACGTCTTACTGGAAGTTGGTTCTGATCTCAACCCAGGGGCATTATATTGACATACTGATCTACCTTTTTTAGCCTCTGGAACAAATAACGCTCAAAGAGTCAGTGTGGTTTAAAATTAAAAAAAAAAAAAATAGCCAGTACAGGAGTAGAAAGCCTTCCAATTGCTCTCTCAGAAAAAAAGTATAATGCAACCTATTTTAAATGTAAATGTTCCCCATACCAGCACAACATAGAATAATGATTCCTTCTTGAATGCATTAAAAATCTCTAGCCGATTCTCTCCATGGGTTTACAGCATTAAAATACACAACCTTTAAATGTTTTATTCTCTATTTATAACCAATGTAAAAAAAAGGGCCACTTCCATAATATTCTATTGCCCACTTCCTAATATTTCTATTCAATGCGTTACCAGTTAATTTTTTTCAACTGGTAGCACACTGGATAGGGCGCGCTTTGGAACACAGCAGTTCAGGTATTCAGCATCCCCTCAAGCTAAGCCTTTCACTGCGTCAGCTGTTTATTTTTACACAAGCAATATAATATGTTACGCATACAGTAGAAATGCACCCACAGTGCGTAGAGACCATCTGTCAAGAAGCCAGATTGAAATGTTTTGCCCAAAGGTGCATTCTGTAGCCCATGTTGCTGTCTTCTCCCACCGCGATCCTTATCCCTAACTAGCGGTACATCACCATCGTCCAGATGGGATGAGAAATTGTGATTTTGTTTCTCCCGCATGGGCCCTTATTCCGTTTTCCGTCTATTAATATCCTCCTGTGCTCTGGTTCCCATTGCGAGGCAGTGCAGCGTTGAATTAATCAAACAGAGAAGGAAGCACAAGTGCGTGGCAGGATAATGCTTATTGACTCCAGCAGTCGCTTGCTGTTTTGCCTTAAAGGCTACAGCGACTGCAGCCCTGATTAATCCTCCAACTTGAAACATGAGCTCTGTCTTAAGCAGTGAGCCTCTCTGCTTTGAGTGTGTGTGTGGGCTTGTATACCACTCATACTGAGATGTCACTTCTAAACTGAACACAGCGGTCCAATACAGGGCTCCTGAACCCTATCCGGCCCATTGAAAAAATTATAATGAGTTTGAAAAGCCTGCAAGAGCAGTCATAATGCAGCATGCATTATGTTTAATAAGCAGAAAACTACTGCAGCTATGTCTTAGTATAGTTGCTACAATTTAGTCAGGTTTTGTGTAAGATATTTTTTTGTAGGACTATATACAAGACTTCCCTGCTAATCAGTATGGACCTTTTATGCCAAGAGGCTTTGCATTGGAGCCTCTTCCAGGATCTCAGTTCTTTGTTCTTCTAAGGGTTGAGATTGAGCAGCAAATCTTTGATAGCTTCAATTTACAATTCATGCTATGTATACTGTGAAGGATATTCTGCAGATCTTGACATCTGGTCTGGACCCTCACGGGTTTCTTTCCCAGGCATCTTTAAACACTAAAGAAAAGCCACTAAGCGGATACCAAGCAGTGCACATGTATATAACACACAACCGTCTCTTCCGAGACAATCAGGGAGTTTGCATCCCCCTAGACACACATGCCATTTTAATTTCCATCATATTTTTTGGTTTTAAATCCAGTACTTTGCTGAACAATATGATCCATGTTATGTAGCTTGGCAAACCCCCCTAGCCAGAAGCGACCTCTTTCCATCACACTGCGCGATTTTCTCTTCATACAGGGTCTGTCCTCAAGCCATTGCAGCCTGGGAGCGCCAATTAAATTCTGCATCAGCGGGCCGTGCGCTCATCAGATTAGCCCGCCATGCTAGAAAACTAGATACATTTCCCAAATAAATATTAAACAACATGGTAATACTAATAGAGAAGGAGAAAAACATGCAAAAATAAAGGAGCAGAGACAGCAGAATACATTAAGGCAAAAGCACACATGCTTTCGATATTGCTACTCTCACAGATTAGGACCTATTCATTTACTTACTGTACCAGACAAAAGTGACGTCCAGAGAAGAGCGTTTGTGTCGAGGCATAAACAAATACATATGTCGACCATATACTGGAGCTACATCACTTCTCCCATGATAACAGCGTTAAATCGTAGACATTCTTCAGAACCCAGAGATACAACAAGACAACAAAGCAATCTTCAAAAAGCTACAGGCTATTTTGAGGAAAACATATACATGCTAGTCATACATGCTGACAGTCTGCAAAATGAAAATCACTGTCATTGCTTTCAATTGACATTTAGAAGATGACAGAAGACTTTGCTTGACACGTTTGTGAAAGAAATACAGCTAGTCTCAGTAGTGTTTTTTCCCCTGATGCCAAGTTGTGTTAATCTGCTGTCAGTAGTAACGACTTCTGGTGCTTGATTCCGATCACTCTCACTGGGGTCTGGAATGGAGCTCGTTAATCTTTGAGGCACTTAGGAGCCTGTGGAAGATTTAATTATTTTCTTCCTCCCTTTCTGCTCTATTCCCATTATCTTCTGTAATGGAAAAAGTCCTCTTCATCACCCTGTTTCACATTGAGAGTGGACCCGGATGTTACTCTGAGAATTTTATCTAACTTGCTATCATCTAAAAAACAGACCAAAAATAACTTTTTTTTTTTTTTAAAAGGTGCTTTTTAAGGTTACTTGACATCATTTCTTTGTATTCCCTTAGTGGAAACTAAGTGAAAAAGGGAACAATCCTTCAAGCTACTGATTTTATTTTTGATTTTTTAAAAATACTTCCACTGATCCTTATTAAAAAGATCAGCAAAAAAAAAAAATAATCCCTGTGTTTTGCATCTTATATTTGGACCAGCACGAGATAATCCAACCACTCTGCTGTATGAAACTTTTCTCTTGTGATGACTATGCATTCACACTGCTGACTTGGTGCAGATTTCTGCTTTGTCAACAGGGCAACTCTTTCAATAGGCAGAATTGGAAAAGGTGTGCATTTGTGAAATCTGTAAATTTAGCTGTTAGCTTTATGCTGCTGGGAATTCTACCCTTTTTAAAATTATAACTAGTGTTCGCTGGAAACTTTAGTTTTATATGCGGTAGCCCAAATTAACATTTCTAATTGAAAGACTATATATATATATATATATATATACACACACACACACACAGTATCATACAGTACATTTGGATAACAGAATTTAAAGAGGGAGAACCTTAACTACAGTGCAGCAAATGATTTAGTTTAAGCAGTTCAATCAACATCAGAAAACGAGTGAATAAATAAGCACATTAGTGCACGATATCCCTAATCTAATTGCTTTTAAACACTGCTAGTGGTGGTCAATCCATTTCAAATGATCTTATTTTCGCCTTGCTGTTTAGTGGAGAGTCTTAACTATACAAATGACACTGCACAGTATCACACCACTCCACAAAAGCCTATCTTTTAATTGGTCTCTGGTGCGTCACTGTCTTACCTGATTACCATACATTACAAATGAGACAAGTGCAGTTGCACGAAGGCTGGAGAGTCCCTTCAATGTACATAACTTCAGATGTTAACCTTTGTCACCCTCTTATCCAGGTTAGGCTGACTTTATGCATGCATATACTCTTTCACAGACAATACACTTAAAATTGTGAAGTCAGGTAATAACAAAACATTTATTGACATAAAAGATATACATGGTATACTCTAAAAACCTTAATACTCTAAAAACCTATAATATATATATATATATAATATATATATATATATATATATATATATAACAACATTAAGAGACAAAGCTTCGAAACAAATGAAATGCTTTCGATTTGCCATCTCGAGGCAGTCATACAAAATACCTTATTAACCTATTTTCAGTACAAAATGTCAGTAAAAATAAAATAAAGCCAGTCCCCCTCTATGAAAGAACCTTTTGTTCAGCCTAGAACATGCAAAACCCTTTTAGACAGCAGTAGCAAGTAAATCATTAGAGTGTACTTCTTTTTGGTGAAAAATATTGCAGAGCTTGTCAGGCAGAAGTAAAAAAAAAAAAAAAAAAAAAAAAAAAAAAAATCAATAAATACTGTATCGTAAAAAATAATTACATTTTAATTTTGCAAATTAAAGATAGTGCTTTTATACATATTAGCTAACTAGATCACTAGGTACTGACAAGTACTTGAATTGCAGGCTTTACATGTAAACTCTATGCAAACTACATGGTGTGCTGTGAACACAAGGGAAAGGGCATATTTAAAGTTCAGATTCTATCTTTTTAGTTAGAGTGCCAGAAGCCATGCATTGAAAGTTTGGTAACTTTTTTTTTTAGCATAATTCTAATAATAAAACACTTTTTTTGTTACCTACGTTTCCTCAGCATTATACCACTGTTTATTAAGTGACGACTGCCACCTGTTTAAAGTGCAATGCAGTAATTATTAGATGATGTATTAAAAGCATTTACATTTGTTTAAGAACTTTTTGTAACTTGTAATCTTTACCACAAGTAAGAACCTTCAATGTCTCAAAAAAAAAAAAAAAAAAAAATCTAGCAAGTTAAAAACAGCAGTTGTTACTTGGAAGTAAAATGCAAAGGGTAGCTGTGACTGGGCAAGCTGGCAATGCTGAAGCAGACTGTCAGTTTTTCATGCATTGGCTGTTTCCTTTGTCTCTGGATTATTCAAGTGCTTTGCTGATACAGTTTGCATGCTGTGTGCCACGAAGTAAGGAGTAAAGCTACAGCAGAGTTGAGAATACAGCTGTAGGTACGGCAATCGAGATTAGTATAAAATATGCACCAAATCAAATCTTACAATTAATAGATAGCATAATGTATATGTTTCATTATTATTATTATTATTATTATTATTATTATTATTATTATTATATAAGCTAAGCAGAAACTGCTGAAAGCATCACACAGCTTCAGTACCTGTCTGGGTTGTTGCAAACTTTCAATAGTTCTTTCTCTCGTCTTTAAAGTAAGTCTCTTGCAACAGGGCAGTTTTGTGGTTGCAAAGGCTGGCAATAAAATGTGATTATGTATGTCAGGCTTGATTATTGAACAGCCGTGCGGTAAATATTACCAAATATTGCTTTTTTTTTTTTTTTCTAGAACATAGCGCAGGAGAGAACCTGCATTTTCCTTAAAAAAAAACACAACAGAAAATATAAGTCCTTAAACTACTCCAAAAGGAGCCTACATATTATTAGGACACTCATTTGGATAGATAAGATACATAACATAGATGTACAGTTCTTATTAAGTAATTCCAAATGCTTCCAAATGTTCCAGCTTGTGGTTACAAAAAAACGCCCACAAAAACAAATACAGTCATCACATGGTATTTTGTTTGTCTTTTATGGTTTCAAAATGTTCAATGGCGGCTACAAAATCAAACTCGTTAATGGTCGGACCGTCCACCGCAATTTTGATTACGCTGGACAAACCTTTGTCATTCAGTGACCGTCCTCTGCTCAGTTTTAGCCGCTCCTTGACCCTGACAATCTTGTCAAATGGCACGGAATGCAAAGGCAATGCCAGAGCGATTGAAGCAAGGGTGGCAAAGTCAGGGAAGAGCTTCTGCATCTCCGAGTCAATGGAAACCAGCTGGGTGCAAAGGTCGTTGAACGAGAGGTGGCTCAAGCTGACGATGATGCGCTTGAAAAGGGAGAAGTCGTTCTTCGCCCTCTCGCGGCTCACCACATCCTCATAGTGGCTCAACAGCAAGTTTAGTTCAGCCATCCCATAATTCCCAATGTCGTCCATTGCCTGTGCGGCGTAGCTCTTTGGGCTGAACACAACCATGAAGGCCTGCACAATGTCTGTCATATCGACGGGAAACCTATCCTGCAGATTCCTGTACACGTGTAGCACAAAGGTTTCCTTAAAGTGGCCAAAGTTCAGCCAATGCAACTTGGAACAGTGGGTCATCTCCACCCCTTTGTAGTAGAAGCGGCTCTCTGTTTCGATGTCCTCCCTGGGGTGCTCGTTCAAGTCCCGGAGGAATTCCTGAAAGTGTTGACCGTTCAAGGTCTTCTGCGTCTTCAGGGAGGCCAGGGCTGCCGTGACAGCTGGCCTGAACATGGAAAGATCCAGATCCTCCGTCTGGAAGAACCGGTTCAGTTTCTGGAGAATGGGAAGAACGTCCAGCAGGGTCTTTGTGAACGCCACAAAGTAGAACTTTTTTAGTTCCTTGCAAAGCCCCATGGCAATGGGAGACTTCCTTGCTTCCCCTTCTAGAAGCAACACCAGCGTTGGCCATAAGAAGTTGACAGCTTCCACTGCCGGCAAAATAGAGGTCCATCGAATGCGCTGAGGCCCAGATAGGTCTATCTCACATGACTTTAGGACAGCCTGTAATTCCTGTAAGCTGTTATTCTCATCCTCAAAACTGGAGTAAAGTCTATAAACAGCATCGACAATGCCTTCGTAGTTCCTAAGATAGTCAATGCCGGTGACACAATCAGCCAGAACCAGCAAGCCTTTATGAGAAGGACAGTGGATCTGTTTCAAAAGTGGACACGCAGGCTTCAGTTTGGCTTCAACACCACTGATCTGGTCAGCCATCAGAAAAGAACCATCCGTTGCAAGCCAGACTACTTTGGACAGAGGAACGCTAAAGCCGGTCATGAGCTCAATTATTTTATCTGCCGCAGTCACGGCGGCTCCATCAGGCATCACGAAGCTGCCCAAATATATTACAGATGTTTGTCTGTCATATGGGGGCATTGTGGTGGCAAACACTACTAGGTTTTTGTTTTCCAAATCGTCAATGGTTCCATTCACAATAAACCCGATAAATGGGGAATCAGCCATTTTACGCCTATCTTCATCGTGAAGAACTTTCACAATTGCCTCCTATATTAATTAAACAAAACAAAAAATACAATAAATTAATTTGGAAATGAAAGCACCAGTGTTTACACAATATCAAAAGCACACAACGCCAGTGTAAGGAGGCGATTCAGATCACTAAGAAGCAACTGAAACAGTTTTCTAAAGAATTACAACTACAGAAGGGATTACAGTGTTTACAGCTGTGAAATGTCACATTTCCTCGACTGACAGCCCATTCCCAACCCTGTATCTTGACCACAAAAAAAAAAAGAGGGCCTGGCGTCTTCTAAAATATTAAAGAACTGTTTTGGAAAAAGTATAAAAAAATAGCCGGGTGGCAAAGGTTTCTGGTAGCCACTGTTTTGTTGGAAAAAAAAAAAAAAAAAAAAAAAAAAAGTTAAATGATGATGCAGTGCTGGGAGTGACCAGTCGATGAGAAGAGAGAAGGGCACATCTCACAAGCATTTATTAAAGGCTCTTGAAAATTAATTTAGTGGCCCTTTGATGGGCAAATGGAACCGAAACATTCTTGTCTTTACCAGTCTAGCACACAGCAGCAGACAACTTCAAGAAGAAAAGTTAATGTTTCCTAGAAGTGGGCGCTAAGTATACTCATTAAATAAAAACTCTCACTGCTACGGGAAAACTGGATAAACTAGATTCAAGCTAAAAGTGCTTTAAAAAAATCTTACATTTTATAGGATTATCAACCTTGTAGCTATAGGAAGCAAAATCGGCTCAGGTCAGAGCCAGCCATAATTACAAGCATTGGTTGGGGTTACCTGCTTAACCTATGCAACTAGGCATAGTACGCAGGTGCATGAAAAACATTGAGTCAACATGAGTTAAATAAAACAGGTATTAAACTAACCACACACCTGCATTTCCTTTACATTGCTTGCTGTATAATAATCATGGTGGTGTTCCCCAGTCAACAACGCTTGGCAGAGGTTGAATTTTTGCAGCTCCAGTAATGACCCGAGTTTAAAATCTGGAATGTCTTCCTTGGCCATCCAGTAAACGGTGGTCAAGATGCCGATTTTGGCCGGGCTGACCTCTCTTCTGATTGCCAGTTTGAGGTCTTCCGTTGGCGTTGGCGGGTCCCAAAGCGGCTGCTCCCTGCAGGCTGCCAAGGCGTGCCGGTGGGCCCCAGAGGTCACGTGACGGAGGAGGGCATGTCGCTGAAAATTATCCGTGCCGACAGTGAAGGCATTGTCCGCTTTGCCGTGCTTGTTCTTCACCAGCGCTTGCCGGCAGATGAAACAGAACATGAGCTTCAGCTCATAGTCGAACTCCAGCCAGGGAAACTCCTTCTTCCACTGCTCATTAAAGTAGCGCTTGCACTTCTTGTTGGAGTTTGAAGCCTCCCCAGCAGGCTTTTTCCCAGGGCGTGGCATAACTGTCCTTGTGGGGCGACGTTGGCTGGACCTAACGCTATTTACCGGCACTGAACTGAAATTGTCCTCCCAGAAACAGTTACCGCATTCATCACTGCCCTGAAGTCTGTTACCACTTCATGATTAGACTGGGAAAAGGAAAGAAACAAGGGTAAAGAAATTAGGGAGGGGGATAAACTACAGTAAATGTTCCTTCCATGAACACTAACTAAGCTGGAGGGGGTGAGGAGACACTGCTAGGATGAAACTGAAAAGGAAGGATGGGGGTCTTTGCCGCCTGTTCAATTAAGTTTAAAATTAAGACTACTGCACAGAAAACACATCCATTTGTAAGAACTGCAGCTGTTTCTTTAAAACAGCAATCAGACAGAGAGACGCGATGTGGTCTGCAAAGGAATTAACTTGTTTACTAAACAGATTTTTTCAGTTAAGTGGAAAGTTTTAAACTCATTAGCAGCATATCCGAATCAATGCTGGCGATCTGACAAATTCATCACCACCACCAATTAATTCTGAATTTCAGCAGAAAAATAAATAATAAATAACGCATGGAATCCCTAACCTTTTTTGGCGTGTCTGATGTCAATAGCCACAGGCATAACTGTGTCCCCCTGTCACTAGCCCTACTGTACGTATATGTGAGCAATGTTTTCTGAATGATTGAACATTCAGTACATCCCAAACATGGTCTGAAAATACATATTACTTTTTAAGTCACTTTCAAGGTCAAATTAAACATCATTAAGGCTCCCAACTAAAATGTTATGTGTTCTTAAAAACACAGATGGATATCAAAGCAGAACCATATTTTTAATATATTAATTCTGGTTATGTTTTGATAAATATATAAAGTACTTAAGTCACTAAATCGTTTAGTTTTTAATTTTTTTTTGTCTCATAAATGGTTGGGAAAAGTTTATATTCTGTGCAAAGGATATACTGTAGGCATATTTACAGACGTATTTACTAGTTACTACTGTAAGTGATACTTATTTTAGTTTAAAATGTTATATCTATCTATCTATCTATCTATATATATATATATATATATATATATATATATATATATATAGATAGATAGATAGATAGATAGATAACTTTGGTATCCACGAACTTCTGGAAAAATAAATTAATATAAAAATAATCTGTTAGTCTGAAATTATCTTAAATCTCACACAGGTTTTCAAATAAACTGTCAATTAAATCAGCAATGCCAACTGATAACACCAGTTATCATCCCTGATCCCGGTCTAATAATCTACACTCACCACGTCTCAAACAAATGACAGGGATCTCTAGCCTAGGCGCTATAAACTACACAGCATGTTTCTACTTTTAAATACACTGTGCTTACTAAAAAAACATATCACAAGAACGGAACTTATTTTAAGAACAAGTTATCGCTGTTGTAAATGAATACTGCAGTTGTTTTGTTTTTTAATCACCTGCCATCATATTTATCTATCTCTGCAGTAAAATGTAAGCCACAGTGCAGCTTTAAACATTAAGATGTATTTTCAGGGGTTTACAATAGTAACGTGACTTAATAAAGCCGCACTTTTTAATGTTATATCGCCCCATTGTCGTATGCACATGCATGCCACAAAACAAAATAAAACATGTTTAAAATACAATACTGCGCGTAGTTCACACAGCATATATAGTTATTACGGCGTTTAACTGCAGTACCTCTTTGCTGTGCCTATCTGAATACACAATAATAAGCAGAAAACAGACAAACTTTGGAAACAAAGCTGTAGGTAGAACACCGTTATTGTGTTATGCTGGATGCAGCCATCTTTAGTTTTCATTTCCTGTCCAAGCAAGGAGGCAGTTTTGAATTAAAGGCTGTGCCGAGGAGTGGCGGCCACTAGCGGGGAACACTGGTATATTAACCCCCACACCGGCTGATTGGAAGCTAGCCAGGTCACGCAAAGTTTAAGAGCTTTATGTGGAAGAATTATTTTAGCAATCCTGAATTTTTAAACATACAGTTACAGTAATGCATACTAGATATACGCATCGCGTACCAATCACTTCGTTCGCGAACTCGGTGCGTAACCACCCTACTGACACAATACAACAAGGAGACTGGAGAATACACCACATTAATCAAAACAAATGAAGAAAAAAAAAACTAGAATTCTGCAAAATGATTTTTTTTTTTTTTAAATCTCATGACATCACCTATAAAGGTTTACCACTGTGAACTTGCATGTTAATTTGGCATTTTCCCCTGGCTTTTCCATTGGTTATACTATACTGGTAATACTGGTAAGTACTGCAGATGGACCCATATAATAATAATCTTTATATAGCACCATCGCAAAACACTTTACAAGAGACTGGGGTGTGTAAACTATGCATCAGCTGCAGAGTCACTTACAACAATGTCTCACCCCAAAGACAGAGCACAAGGAGGTCAGTGGCTGAGCTGGGATTTAAACTGGAGACCTTTAGTACAAGCCTGTGTCTTTAACCACTGGACCACACAGCTCCCTCATATTGCGCTTAAAATCCCTTTTAAAATACATTTCATATTTATACTGCCGTAGTATTGCGTGAAAGGGGCAGCAGTACTTAAAATACTGCATTATTTATGCTTCCATTTACTGTAGTAAGGCTGAATAAATAAATACATTTTAAAAAAAAAATAAAATTAAGCCTCTTTGCATTTCACCCCTACGTTTTTCCAATTTAATTCCTAAGCGCTAACAAAAGCCTTTGTCTCATTAAGCTGATCTCCGCTCTAGCCATCAGCGATGTGACAATGGAAATTAGGCTACTTCCATATTGAAAACTGCAAAACGGCTTTCCAAGGGACAAGGGCACTGGGACAGCGCTCTTCTGCTATACCTACAGTACTCCTGCTTTGTTGCCATGTTATGTAACCTAAAACAGCTGGATATACAACACAAAATATAGGAAAAAAAAGAAAAAAAGCTTAATTATTGATGGATACACTTAATATTGCTTAAATCATTAAGTACCAAATTCATTTTTCTTTAAAAAAAAAAAAAAAAAAACAGAACAGAAGCCGTATTTGTGTACTTTGATATGTTTTATTTAACATTTGCGGTTAACAAAATTAGAGTATGTTTTCGTAAAAAAATATACCCGCTCAAGAGGAAATGTAAATAACAAGCAGATGCTAGTTAAACAGTCTGCAAAACTTACAAAAGTAACTAGTCCTCAAATGAGGACAATGACAAATGATGCATTTGGGTCACCTGCTAAATAACAGATTTTTATTAGGAATGATTAAAAAATATATACAATCTGTGTTAGATTTAGCCCATCAGAGCTGGTAGGTTAATTCCTAATTGTTGGTAAGTTTAATAAAACCATCAGCTTATGATAAGCCACCCCACCCTATGCTTTTCAAGTAATTTTGGACCCTTTTCAGCAAGGAGATAACACTTCCTATCTTCACTGCAGCTGCTTTGAGAAGTCCTTGCTGTGGAATTCTCAAATGCAGTTTGTCCATCGTCTCAATAAGAAAATGCAAGGTCTGCTTAAAATCCGCCATTGCGAATCTCACCAAAAGCAGACAACAAACAACCTGCACATTCTGAGATAAGAAGGGATTGCATCTCCTTTGTGTGCAGAAGCACTGTGTGTCTTATTCACATACTGTCCTCATCCTCTTGGGACAATGATAGCGAGTTGGACACTGGACATATATCTAGTTTAATAAACACCTAGAGAACCAGTTATCAAATTGAGATTGAGACTGAGAATCTGGAGATATAAGGAGATGCCTGTCTTTACAAACAGCATGTGCAAATGTCTCACATACAGTACATGCAGGTCAAGTAATCCTACTTGTCAAGGTTCTGGTAGCTCCAGCAATGTATTTGAAGAGGAAGTATCGGGGTTCAGAAAAAAATATACAACATCTTAAATAACTGACCTGCAATTTTTCTTTTCATTGTTAACATCCTGACAACTTTTGACACTTATAACTTTTCAAAGCTCTTTCCAAAATGGCCGCTCAAGTGCTCTGTTAGTGTAAGGATTACTGCCCACACTGTCAAACAAGTAACACAGCGATAAGGATCAATAAGGATTCAGAACTGGGCAGACACATGGCAAATGACATTTAATAAAGAAAAGTGTAAGGTACTGCACGCAGGCAATAAAAATGTCAATTACAAATATGATACTGAAATTGAAGAAGACATCTATTAAAACGATCTAGGAGTTTATGCTGACGCAAAAATGTCTTCATATAGGCAATGAGGGGAAGAAATAAAAAAGTCCAACAACATGCTTGGATATATAGTGAAAAGTGTTGAATTTAAATCAAGGGAAGTAATGTTAAAACTTTACAATGCATTAGTTAGACCTCATCTAGAATATTGTGTTCAGTTCTGGTCACCTTGCTACAATAAGGATATTGCTGCTCTAGAAAGGGTGCAAAGAAGAGCAACCATAATTATTCTGGGTTTAAAAGGTATGTCATATGCAGACAGGCTAAAAAAAATTGAATCTGTTCAGTTTTGAACAAAGAAGACTATGTGGCGACCTGATTCAAGCATTCAAAATTCTAAAATGTATTGACAATATCGACCCAGGGGGCTTTTTCGACCCAAAAAAAGAAACAAGGACCAGGAACTGAAAAGTCAGAGCACTTGTTGTCTTTTTTTTTTTTTTTAATCGCTCTTCCTGCAGTGATTTAGATGATAGGTCTCCATCCCTAGTGCACAAGAGTGGCCATTTTGAAATTAGCTTTTAAACAGATTTTAAAGCTACAACTGTAAGAAGTTGTTGACAGGATGTTAACAATGAAAAAAAAAAAGTCATACATTACTAACATACTGGTTACTCCTGGTAATACAGAATGTGTAATGGACTGCAATTTAAGATAATCTAATGAAACAAAAATTGAATCTAGAAAAAAAAAAATTGAATTGAATCTGTTCTCCCTTCAGTGTGTTCTTTATGCACAATATTCACATATGAAACATTGTGGTATCCACAAAGAAGATCCATTGCATACTAATTTGATAGTTTCTCATACACTGATCGATGCAAATAAACAAAAAAGCTTAACGATTGATCGTGATTGTTCAAAATGAGATATTAAAGATTTCATTTTAGCGGTTTTGCTGGGCACCTTCTGAACCCCACAATGCGATATAATAATAATAATAATAAAAATACTGTTTTACAAAGTTCCAAGCTTGCAATGAGGCTCTCTGTGACATATCAACCTTCAGCATAATCACACATGTACCATTTAACATATCACTGGCTTGGATCTCAGATGACTGTGGCTTCATTAAACACAGGTTTACGATCCAGTGACATATGCCCTATCGCAATGTCACATGGCTTTTCAAAACACATTCCCTCCAAGCTGTTTTAAATCTATAAACTCCAGAGACAACATTCTGAGACTCTCAGTCCAGGCACATTGTCACGCCTTTTTAATTTAGCGGCCCTGCTGCCCTTTTCAGGTCAAATTGAGTTGACAAACTTGACAGGCTCAAAAGTACAGCTAGAATCCTGTGAAAGGTTAGAAGTTGCCCAGCAGTTGAGCTGTGAAGGGATATTGCTTGCCAGATTGAATGTAGAGCAACGGTTCTCCCGGCTAAGCATCAATGAGACAGTGACTGGCATTTACGGGAACCTTTTCCTGAGTTTATCAGCTTGCAAGGAAAGGGCAGCCACATGGTTCACTAGCCGCTTAGAAACAAGTGAGTTTAAACAACATTTTCAGTGTGACCAGCTTTCGATAGACTGCAGGGCTCATAGACTTGGTAAAGCTACCAAAGATCATTTATTTTAAAAAGTTAAGCACTCCATGTGGTTTAAAAAACATTATATATATATATATACACACACACACACACACACACACACACACACACACACACACATATATAGGTACTTACATATGAAAAAAAACAAAACATTTAAAGTAACAGTAAAGGTGCACAACATAAATACAAAATTATTCTGGATGTTTTCGGCAGTCCTTCATCAGCTAAAATGCTATAGAGTCCAGTGAGCTGTTTTTAAGAATTAATTTCAAACATATTGTGATATATTCCATAATAATGAATAAATGCATTCAAAAATTATTCATTGAGCAGCCCAGTTGTGTGGCCTGCCCTGTTAACACTATCAGGGATCTCTTAATGATTGCTCTGATGGATGCATGCTCGTTTGAAAATGTCACTGCAGATCGTTACAGAATATTGTTGTCCGACTGGAGCTCCAAGCAGAGCTATTGACCATAAAAGAGATGGATTTTGAGAGAGAAATCCAGCAAAGGAGATGCTGAGGTGGAGGGCAGCAGAAGAAATGCTTTCTGATGACCTTGCACCCCCCCCCAGAGCAAAAAACTTATAGAAAAGGAAAATAAGTCTGAATCAAATCTGCTCTCTCCATATCCTGTGCAATACTCTTGACATTAATGACTCCCGCAAGTCATAAATACTGGGACAAGGGAGAATGGACTATGTGGTATTCAAAACATCTTCATGCATGTGATTCAAAACGGTCTGCCATGACCCCTGCAGGTTTGACACCAAGAAAGCCAAGAAAACAAAAGCCAGTAGAGTGCGTGGCCATTTCGAACCCGGGACCTCTCGCACTAAAGCATAGCACTGATACCACTGTACAAAAGAGCCGGCTCCTTTGCAAGGAGCGTATATATGTGATTACGTCACCTACCAGCTCTGCTGCTGCCCTCCCCCGTGCACGGCACAATATCATTACCAGAAGAGCTGAACAAAAACCTGTATTGTGGCAGGTCTTTTTTCTAGAAAAAAGATCTGACATATCCGGCTTTATTTATAATCTCGATAACATGGAAAAATAATAACACATGGAATCTTTCTGTTACAGACACACGATATGATTGAATCCTGCTGCATTTGCATTAAAAAAACAGGATTCTATACTTTCGGACCAACATGGTGATGGGATGGCCTATAGTGGTCTATTGAAAAGTTAAACTATGAGGGGCAGTGAAAAGGGGGCTGACGCTAGTTCAGAGAAAGCAAATGGATTTTCAAACCGAGCTCCGTACAAACCCAGTTGAAACAAATCTACATTTTGATAGCAAAGAAGCTGTCTGTAACCTACCTGAAGCCTCATTGCAAACACCTAATCCTAACCCTATGGAATTACTACACCACTGGCTGTGCAAGCACTCATGCTTTTAAATCAGAAACTCATTTAAGCATAGCTCGAGTCAATGCATACAACAGTGCCTAGGGCTGTATTTGTTTCATGGTAAAAAAAAAGTATTATTTCATGGAATTTCATGGTCTAAAAATAGGTATCTCAAGATATTTCACCGTTAAACACTTTATGAAAGGAGAATAAAATGGTGTTGATCATTTTCTCTAGAGTTATTATACAACAAATGTTCCTAAATATTTACCTGAAAAACAGTCAATGCTAAATTGTTGAATATGTCCACCTTTTAACGACATTCAATTTCACCATCAGTGAATTATCAAACAAAATAATATAGATACATGTAAAAATAACAACAGACATGGGAAAAGTCCCCTACTTGTTCTGGACGGAGCGATCTTTTGCAGAAATATTTCCGATTCTTGATGCAGCTGGTGCCTTTTTCGTTGAAGACATTCTAAAGAAACCGTGCAGCTCTATGCAGTTTGTGTTCAATCATTTACCAGAAGCAAACTAAACCGACCGCCAGGTTCCTAGATGCAGTGTAGCAGGTAGTTTGTCAGTAAGGCAAACATTTGCTGTATTTATTTTGAAGTGATAAAAAAAATGGACATTTATGCTGTTCTTCCATAAATGATAATTTTCACAGGGAACTACATATTACACGGCAGTGGGTCAATTTCACGGAAATCCGTTGAATAAGACATTTATGTACAAATGCATTAGGTAGGATACTGACCAACCCCCAACTTAAACACAAAGTATGTTCAATACATCTTTCATTTGACCACAACACACTTGAGTGGCTATGACTGAAGCATATGCACTTAATCATCTAATTAGTGAGACAGCTGATTGGACACTGGATATGGAGTGATTTCAGCTGTTGAATTGCAAGCTTGAATAAAAGCAATAAATGGAGTCAAGAGGGCAGCGCCTTCGTGCAAGCGGCATGTTGGAGGCTGAACTAGGGCAGAGTACTTGTCTTGGGTGCTCACAGACAGCAATTTCAAGCTTGACGAGACAGTATAACCAGACACACTCTGTCAATGACAGGCCACGAACTGGGAGACCAAGAGTCACAACACCTGCCTGAGATCGACAGATCATTTTGGAGCATCTTCGTGATGTCAATTGTTAATCAGCACAATAAAATCACTGCACCTGCTCTGAAAAAAGAATTTGTAATTTTTCGATCACATCTAGTGAATTTTATCCAAACAAATTATAGGAGGCTGTGTGGCCCAGTGGTTAAAGATATGGGCTTGTAACTAGGAGGTATCTGCTTCAAATCCCATTTGTGACTCATTGTGTGACCCTGAGCAAGTCACTTCACCTCCTTGTGCTCTGTCTTTCAGGTGAGATGTTCTTGTAAGTGACTCTACAGCTGATGCATAGTTCACACACCCTAGTCTTGTAGCTTGTGATGATGGTCCACTATGAAAGGCGCTATATAAAGATTATTATACATTTCTTTTGATGCTTAGTATGTATTCTTTACTGGTATGCATCTGATACCTTCTATAACTTTTCTGCAAATACATCTGCATTGCAGTCCCTTTAAAACCACTGTACTGTATATGTATGCTGTCGTTATATCTGTACAAAACTTGGTGTGGTACCAGAATTGGGCTACCATTGGTATGTCAAAGCATGAAAGCAACGCGGTAATGTTCTACCAATGGCACATCATGCAGATCATCATTTCCCTTAGTACAGAATAAGTGCCGTGCCTCTGTAATCTGCAGTACATTGCCACAGAAGGTGCTTTGGAAAGGGAAGCTGAGAAACACACACTTTATAAATATACTTTCCCTTTGAGACTCAAGAGTCGAGAATGAAAGCCTTGCTTGACTGGTGCTGCTTTTAGAAAGGCACTTGTTGTGATGAAGGTGACTTACATTCCGCTTTCAACACAGACGACAGAGCAGAGGACTTGGGAATATCGTTCTCAGGCGCCCCTAGAACATCTCAGGTCCATGACTACAATAAAAATAACAACTCGGATCCATAAAATCTCTTGCATTACGCTGCTGCCATTATGCACTGCCGAGTGACAAAATCCAATGTGGACAGACCCAGGGGTCTTTTTCAATCGTTTCTTACCACCTGTTTTCTGAAAAAAATTAAATTTTCAAACACATCACTAGCGCATTTAATTCTAGCTTAATGTTGTAGTGCCCCATTGAGCTTGACATGTTTTTTAAGAATGGACATGGCTGAGGAATTGGAGAACGAATGCTTTTTTCATTTTCTTCATATGATGAGACAGGCCCGACCCAGCTAACGAGAAAAACCAGAGAGGCAGCCAGTCAAACTCGTCTTCAGCCTGTCACAATGACAGATGACATCAGCCCATCTGAGCCTTGCAGCTTCATACAACAGCGACTAACCTGCCTTGACGGACCCTTGTGGTGAAACCATGACGGGATTTTTTCAAATTCCCAACTAAGCATTATTAGAAGTGCTGTGCGGAGTGCAGGAGATGAAGAAGAAAAAAAAATCAACTAAATGTCTTGACAGTCGCTGATGCTTTCCATTTCATGTGATGCATCCCCTTATGGAAATCTAGAACAGCAAAACTACAGGGTGTAGCTTGGTGAATCTGTGCAAGAACATACTGTGATGATACTAAATGCATACAATTCAGCAGATTGATTTTCATTAGTAAGCATCATAATGGTATGAACCCTGTACATAATGATAATACATTGCAGTACTATATTGGTGTGCTACTGTAGCAATACTGTGCAGTATTTGTTTCATTGTATTGTCTTTGCTAATGGTGTTACAATGGTATCCAAATGGTATATTTTGAATGTTTCCGCAAGAGCATGCTTATGACACAAATACAAACCAAGAGAAAAAAAAAAACAAGAAAAACGTGAAATATTTGGAACCAGCTTCGAAAAGCGTTAATTTTCAGCCTCATAAAAGCTGTGTTTGATTGCGGGCATTGTGTGGGTTGGCGCTCTTTTGAAACTGTGCAATGTATGGTAGAGCACAGAAACAGCTGGCAAATTCAAAACGGCAGAAGGAACAATTGAATCAGCGCTGTAAAAGAAAATAAAAAATGGAAAGGGATTCCATGCGTTTTTTGGCAATCTTTACAAAAACATTCAATTAAAAAGACTTGAATGCGGAAGTACCCAGGGCTGGGCTTAAATAGCTATGGCGCAGTTCAGGACTGGAGCGTGCGAGGGTATCATGCAGTTGTCGAAGGTAATCAACAGACTGTCCGGCTCGCAGTGTTTGCCTGTGATGCTCGGGTAGCTATGGAAACAAGCCTCAGCTGTGCCCCATCGCCTTTCATACAAAGCCTATAACTTATCACAGGCGTCACAGTGCAATGTCAAAAACAGAGTGGGAGTTGCACTTGCTGGAGTCAACGATGTACTGGTCCATGAAGAACAATAGTTACTGGTCTGAAGCTGGTCAGAGCTGGTAGTGCTGGTTTTCAAGTGGTTCCTTAATGCCTTCATTTCTTACTGAATTCTATTCCCAGTTTACTGCTGTACGCAGTGGATTTGAATGTTCAATCTAGAAGATGGGGTCACTTTATTAGGAACACTGCTGTTTAGATGCAGATGTTAGTCCGATGACAGATATGGGAAAATGACGGCTGCAGTGGACACCAAGCATCAATCTATTTGCAGAGTAACTCTAATTAGGAATACAGTGATCAAACTGTTGCTCTGTCCAGTAGGATGGATTTTCACAAAATACTAAGGGCCTGGCCACTAAATTGGGGATGGTGCAATATAATAAAGCTGTATCATTTGAGAGTCTAACTAAAGAGAATTATGGTATGTTTTCTTGTTTCAAATACTTACTCAAGCAGGATTCATTAACGCAAAATAGCAGGTCTTATTTATTTTTATTGTTGAAAAAAAAACACACTATTATATGTATGTCTTCTCTGTTTTCTTTTTTTTATGGACTTCAGTAATTATTGTATGAGGGGTTTTATCGTTGTCCAAGCAATCAAGGGAAATTGAGTGGAACCTTTGTGAAAGATTAGTTCATGGTGGAGTGTTGGGTCACAAAAGCCTTTCTTCTATTTTTCAGGCTCCGTGTTCCTAGGTGATTAATCTCAGTGCCACTTTTAATAAGCGCCTCCTTCTGAAGCCACGACAGCAGCTCTCCAAAAGTAACAGTTTGGTGTTAAAGTCGGACACTTCCTGGCAGAGAAACAAACACCTCCGGCAAACATGGGCAAACTGTGACAGACCGCGACTGAACCGGGGCTCAGCCTCTACTGGGGCCCATACCAAAGATATTCTATAATCTCTTCGCCCACACCAATCCATTTCAGTCCATTATAGAAAAACAAAAAACTGTTCTCCTGGTGGTTCACAAATAAACCATGGCGCAGTTGTGCTGCCAATCAAAACACACATTATCAAATCACAGCTAGGCAGGCGGGACTCAACATGAAACTTCAGGTCAGTGTTGATTATAAAACAACAGCTGCTGTTTATAAAGATTATAAAAAGCAGTTTACTAACAAGGTATAAAATCATAAATAATAAACAAATAGGCCTGTCCGTCAACTTTAATTCTCTGTGCAAACTCCTATATCACACCCCAATTTTCCATAACAGACTTGCACCAGGGTCAAGTAATTCCTAGTACAGGCCCTGATTTCTGAAGTATTACTGTAGCATTAAAGAAGCAGTTGGCTTAAAGTTTTGAGTATCGATAAAACTTAACTACAGCAGTATTATGCGTCAGCTTTTTCATGTTCTTATTTCATTTTTTATGTTTTGCTTGTACTCAATAATATTTCTTTGGCACATTGATTTATAGTGTCATTATTATTGTATTTTTTAAATTTTGTTTTTGGTATTTCGTTTGAAAATAACTTCATCAATTGAGACTTCAAAATGTAGTACAGAGCAACGGGCACTGAAATCACTACCATGCTAGTTTAAATGATTTTATTCTGACTTAAAAGCTGCATACAGAAAGGTTCAGTACAGGGGCAACTGTTATTCTTGCTGTAATATAAGCTAGTGAATACAACTACTGACAATTATAAGTGCGTGGGTGTGCGTGTTTTCCTTAATTGAAAATTCCACTGACAAGGAAAAAACTTGTTACGCTCCTTAAATGATTCTAGTGCTGTATTGTTGTTGGGTCAATTTAACATAACCGCATGAAAATATGGGACCTTATAATTAATTTGTTTGCAGTACTCTGTAAACGAATCCCTTTGCAGTGCAATGTTTATTGCCTGTGTATGTTAACTCCAACTCAAACATCTAACAACATCCGCCCCTATTGGAAATAACCTTGCAACATTAAAAGAATGGCAACCTTTTCGGCCAGATGCAGTTAATCCTTTATTGATTGATTGATAGATTTTAGTTTATTTTTATTTAGAGTGCCCAATTATTTTACCCCTGCTTTTCTTTCCAATTTAAAATGTCCAATTATTTTTCCCTCACTGCAGCGATTTCCCACACAGCTCAAGAGAACTGAAGGTTCAGTGGGCGTCCTCTGATCCCACGAGCGAGCCAGCTTCCTTTTTCTACACCCAGGAACTCAAGACGGGATGTCAGCAAGCTACCTGCCGCTGGAGGGCAAAGGCCAGCCCTGCTGAGCTCACTGGGCGCCTGGCTGGTAGGGTCCGCTGTAGCACGATGAGAAAATACAGTCCGGTTTTGTCATCCTAACCAGCAGGAGCTCCACAGCCAATGCGACTCTCCCTCTGGAATCCTCACGAATCTTGAACATCTATAAACAGGGTGCAAAGAACCTTGACACACGAAAGGCCCTTTATTAAGAATCTAAATCGTGACGGAATTCAGATCCGTCTTTATTTAACCCAATTGAATAGACCCCTACTGTCTTTAGTAACTGGAGCTATTGATAAAAGAAATCCTGTACAACAATCAAGTCATTACAGTGGCAATATATCACATCATAGGATTACAATTAAGCCATTTTCTGTAAAATCATTCTGATTGTGAGATAATAATGTGGGTATATCAGAGGCACTGTGTCGCTTATTATTTTTAATCTGGAATACTGTTTTATCTAGTAGATGGCCTGCAGGCTATGGCTGGCATTATTCACTACCACACACAGCAGCTGTAAGACATAATTCGAATTGGAACAATAATTAATTAGAAAAAACACAAAATATAACAAAAAAAACAAAAAAAAAATAGATGTCAGTTTGGGCGGATTTTCTGAGAGGAGACAAGCTAGCTCTTGTCACAGTCATTAGTCATTTCAGTTAAATCGCTTTCCTATTAAAAGTAACTGAGCTACATATTCAACTGGAATCAGAGGACATCACATTCTCAAACAGGGTCGTTTAGCGTGACTATAACGTGCATGCAATTTTTTTTAAAACAAAATCAATTACTTTTTTTTCTGTCAAGAAAATACATATATATTTATTACAGTAAGACAATCCCTATCGATTTAAGAATCTGAAATGAAAGCAGACACATATTTTTTCAAACGGCTTTACCCTAATAATTCAGCTATAGGATAAGGGGGTATAACTAAATCTGCCTTCAAAAGAAACCGAAGAAAATAAAATAGATGTTAGAAGATAGGGAACCTAATCTGTTTGGGAATAAAGAAGGGAAACAATCCTAGTGCCGGCTTCCCTAGACTGCTTTCTGAATATAATGTTCATTTTTTTTTTTTGAAATCCAAAGATTCTTCAAAGACGCTCAGTGAGTTAGCCCCTCTCAAGTCTGTGTACAGTTCTGAGGGATTAGCACTATCAAAGATTCCCTTTGTCACAGATTAATGTTGAGAATCCTATCCATGCCTTTCGCATCACTGGAGAGAGCACAGGGACTGACATTCTACCAAGCGATCCAGTTCACACTTTCAGGCTGAAGGCGAAATACATTAGTATGCTTGCAAGAGATAAGAGCCTTGCTTTCAGCATGTATGATCAGGCTTGATAAGGCAATTTTGTTATTGTCACTTTTATTATTGTCAAGTTTCCAAAGGTTGACCCTCCGTGGATTGTTTGGGGGGGGGGGGGGGGGGGGGGGGGGGGTGGGGGGGGGGGGGGGGGGGGGGGGGGGGGGGGGGGACGACGTCAGGAAAGACACCAGGAAAGATCAGAGAAATGAAGTTTATTTTCATGAACGCTTCTGTTAGGTGCTTGGGTTAATTTTGAATGCAATGCTTTGACGTGAGTGCTTTTGTAAATTGACTTCATTAACAATGCATAGAACAGTGTGTTACTCACAATTGTCTTTAGGTAGTCTTTATCAGCAGGTATTCAATAAATCCATTCACTACTGTGTTGATTTCAAAAGAAGAAAATATGTCCTCCCTCACTTTTACAACTGAGTACCAATCAATGGAAATTCACTTCTGCATTGGAAGAATATTTTCCTCTCATCCAGGGTGCTTTTGTTTTATTGGGGCTGCAAACTGACTCAGTTTATCCCTTAAGAGAGAAAAATAGTCTTCCACACACACACCCCCAACCGCCTCCCAGAATAGGCATGCTTCTGCTAGTTCTTGAATCCACAAGCCAGTCAGTGTCTCATGCACCTTTTCACTTGATTCCCTCACCTTCATCTTTGAAATATTGCAAGCATGCTGAGAAGTTTCACACTCCGAAGCGAGAAGGGTGAGCCTGAAAACCTTCCAAGCAAACAAACTCAATCTGGCTACATAACTTTGCAAGAAGCCCCTTTTGTGACTGTCAGTTTTACAGACCTTTGACCGATAATAAACAACACAAACTAGCAAGCTGATTAGAAAAACTGGATCTCGTGTATCCTTTCAAGCCACAGAACGCACAAATGCTAAATTCCCAAACAACAGAACAGATCTTTCTCCAATTTAAAACTGCAAAGTTGTTGTGTGGGGGGGGTGGGAATAGGGATCATGTTAATTGTCTAGATGTGAAGCCCCAAATGTTCTGAGACACATCACAGCGCTTGTTAAATAAATGATGCTCAATACAAGAACTCTCTTTTACATTCTTGAAATAACCATGTAAAATAACCACAAAGCTGGCTTAAGTTTGGCTTAAAAATGAACTGCGGTTTCCTGTTTATCCTGAACCAAGAACCAAATATACTAGAGATTGTTTTCTTTTTGAAAACAAAAAAACCACAATGCATGTTCTGTCAGACAAATATTGATGGTAAAGTGTGAAACAAACCTGCATGATGGATTCAAACCACAGAGCGGCTGGGAAAGGCAGGCTAGTCTATTGTCCCTGAGTTGTAAAGAGTTTGTCTTCCAACTATATATTCTTTGGGCAATTCCTGATGTGCTGTTCTGATGTATAGTAGTGCGCACATTTATAAGAACACCTCCAGTTTTGTCATTTATGTAATTTATATATCTACCTGCAAGACAACCTCTGGGTGTGAGAATTTCAATTTTTCGGTCAGTAATCAGCGATATAAAAACAATAGGCACGCACGTGTGAAAATGTTAGACCACTTTGTGCTTTAATTAGGCATCTTAAACAGTCTCCTGCATGTCACTGTTTGTGGCTATGTGTTCCTTTTCAATTGCATGTGTGGCCTATTAAAGTCGTCAATATAGTAATGTCTACAACCCAAAAAAATCAACCCAGGAAGAAAATAAGCTGTACATGTCTATATATCATTTTATACACACTGTATACTCCCATTTTAAATTGTAAATGGTCTATTTGCACAGCTATATGTAACCACACCCCTCCCCTGCTAACAAATATTTAAACAGACATTTCATTCTTTGCATCTCAAGGGTTCTAGAAGCTTGTCGCCAAAGGCAAAAGAAATTCAAACAAATAAAGTTCAGAGTGGAGCGACTGTTACTGTTAGCTGTGCATGTATATATTTTTTTTATTCATTTGAAAAGCAAAAAAAAAAAAACAGCCATAAAAAATAATATGGTACTAGCAGTACCCTAAACAAAACAAATGCTTAAACTAGAAGACATTGATGCCGATTCTAGACGAAATATCTGTCCAACAATTTTCATCTGCCCGTGTGAAACAAGTCATACATCTTAGCTAAATCTTGCTCACATACTACAAGCAAGGATACAAAGTGTTTTTGCCACCGATAATAAATGACTTGCTTGCTGTGCTGTTAGGACAGCATTTGCAGCAATTGGAAATGAGTTATACCCAGTAGGGCCCAACCAGCGTACCATGCCATACCAGTCTAGCTAACAAAGATCAGGACATACCACCTGTCCAACTCTAACACAATCTCATAAGCTGTGGGAACATGAAGCCACTTTGTGACGTGGATCTTGATTTCATGAGACTAGGTTTCAGGCCACTGCATGGCACACCAGTTAAGGGACTTGGCGTTTGCTATAGAAAAGTTGCCTCAAACTAGGTCTCCTGGAACCAGGTTTCAAGGCACTGTTCCTGAAAAAGTGGCTCTGTCTTCCTTCAACTTAACTAGCATTATCTTCCAAAGCAGCAGGGCAAAGTTTAAGCACAGACACGGATGACAGGCTCAGCCGCGGTGCATTCAGAATCTCATTAAACGCTGTCTAACTGCTACTCTGAGAGCCGCTCTTAGATTTCAATCACATTTGCTTCCCCATTAAATGCCGTTACAGCTAAGTAGGGCTTTTTACACACATCAAGGGGGGCTGTTGAAATGGAAATGATACACATGAATACATTAGGCTAATAACTTTCATCTGTTCTGAAGCTGCCGCTTATCATGCTACCTGTGCAGAATGATTAATCTGCAATTAGCTGACAAGATGTGAGCAGAAGTTAACTTTTTCCTTCTCTTGTGTTTTGGGAAGGGTGCTTGGGAAGGGTAAAAGCTTGGGTCGTGTGGATTGCTTTTGAGCTCTCGGTTGTAGGTTCGAATCAAGCCTCCAGTAATTGATTGTCATTAGCACTCATCATTGGCAGCTTTGGAGGTAAGGGCCAAGGAAGGGCATGGAAACTGACTTATCCCCAGAGAGAGTGGGCTGTAGAAACACTATGGCCTGCGAGCAGTGTGGGGAAGATTTGGACGAAGAATACAAAGGTTAAAAAGCTGTTGTATACAAAATCTTAGGAATGAGGTAGCAGTTTGACCCTTTGTGCCTATCTAGTAACCTGGCCTAGTTGCTTGTTTCCTGTTCCACTGTTAATGACAATGATCCATTAGGCTTAACAAACTAAATGGCTTTTTCTCTTTCAAACAAGGTATGAAAACAATCCCTTTGAGTGAAATAGCTTACATCACTCGATTTTCAAGGTGTGGTATCCGAAGCATAATCAAGAAGTGCAGAGAAACATCACCTGTAACTGACAAACCCAGGACTGGAAGAGCCACAAAGCTGTCCAACAAGGATGAGCAATACTTGAAGATAATATCCTTAAGGAATAGAAAGAAAACAAGCGTTTAATTGACAACAGAACTGGCAGAAGGCACAGGTGTCGTTGTCCATCAAATCAACAGTACGAAGGTCACTCTTGAAATCAGGACTTAAAGGATGTGCTGCAGTAAGAATACCTCTTTTAAGAAAGGGGAACAAGACTAAAATAGGCACAAGTACACAGAAATTGGACAAAATGCATAGTTTTAGAAGAAATTCACATTAAAAAGTACATTAGAGACGATTATGAGGGAATACATGGATAAACAGACTCCATAACACAATGCCTGAAGGGTTAAATAGAATGGAATAGTAGATGGGTACATCATTAACTATGGAGTAAATGACATCACAAACACATTCGTAGATTTAAATAGAAATAAGTGACCATAGTTACCATGACATCTAAAGCAAATAAGTGAAAAATAGTACAGGGTGCCATTTCTGCCCAACTCTGCTAATACTGCAATATATTTATACAATAATAGTGTTAAGCCCTCACTCCATCTGGTACGGTAGCTTTGGGAATGTCTCTCGTTAAATAGAGAAGATGGATCAGAGTGTTGCACACGCACACGCACACGCACACGCACATGCACACGCACACATACACTAACATGCTAAGCTGCTCCATGTGTTTACTCCAGGAGCCGTTCCTGCTCCACAGAAGGAGTTATCTCTCCTTGACAAGCTCTCCTTGGCTTTGGTATTTTTTCCCTTGGTTTAGTCATGCTCACTCAACTAGACCGCCATCCCCACAGTTAAAATCCTCATTCATTTCTTTTTGATATCCTTTACTTCTTTTTTTTTCTTCTCCTGCTTGCATCCCTTCTGGTCGTAACCTGAGCTTTAGAATAACCGGCCCCAGTGTCAGAGGGCTAATTAACTCTTTCCTTCCTTTCTTTATGGCTACAGATAGTGGGCGTATAATGAGAACAGTTGACAGTCAATGAATTGACCTCTAATTATCACTTCCAATGCCTCTACTATAAGGCAGTGAACAGAGAAACATTTCTCCCATCTCCAGCTGTAGAATGGCGTTCAAGTTTTAGCTATCTACAAATCTGCAGGGGCTATACGCAGGAGTGAACTGTATATAGAACCGACATCATTACAGCAGTCTGAAGAAGCTGGAAACTGTTAAGACGTTCAAGCTGGTTAATAATACTGTGTAAATCAATTACTTTTGTGTACAGAGCAAATGCGTGCCTACACAGTATTTATAGTTTATACACAGGTATAGATGCAAGAAAGGTGATGATCGAAACAGTACAGAAATGTAATTACTTCCATAAAATGTGGGGCCTGTAAATAAATGAATGCTTAATTCTTTTTTTTTTATATATATATATATATATATATATATATATATATATATATATATAATATTACTGTTGGCTCTCACTACAGTCAATCAATCTTTATCTTATATAGCGCCTTTCATAGTGGAGCACCATCACAAAGCGCTTTACAAGCTGCAGTAATACAAGAAAATCCATAATACTTAAAATACAGAGAAATGCATAATACATGATATACAGTAAAAAAACAATGCATAATACATTAAATACAGTGGAAAGTAAAGTGACTTTTAAAAATGTTTTGTTATCATACTATTCCAATTATGTAATAACGTAATATACAATCATTGAAGGCATGGGTTGTCGGTTTATATGTATACATATTATGAATATTAAAGTTATATATTTGAGAATAAGTTAGTAATATTATACGATTTCATGCATGTAATTAACATTTAATATTTATTAAAAAAAATATGTTTAGTTAACGTACATTTAAAGTATTTGCTGTTCAGAATACAAGGATACTTGTAAAAGCTAATCCTTGCAACAGGCAGCATTGAATTCTTTATGCTTTATCACATCATTGCTTGTAAGACCCAAGCGAGGAATCCAGGCTTTTCAACAGAAACGATAACGCAGAGTCTGGATGAAGGTAGCAGGTACTGTAAGCCATCAGCTAACTCATGTTGGCAAGCTTTCCCACCAAACATGCATAGAGAAATGCGGGCAAGCGAATTGCATGTGGTCGCTGCTAACAAACCTATGATTCCAATTATAATTCATGACTCCTGGAAAAAAGCTAATTGGAGGCAGTGAAAAGTTAGAAACACAAGCAAGGGTTTTTATATCCTCCAGAACACATTAAGGGATAAGGTTCACACCGGCAGTTTTATAAAATATACAGGGCATGTTAAAAATTACCATAAAAAAAAAAAAAAAAAAAAAAAAAAAAAAGCACAATGAACATATAGGAAATAGTGTAAAAACAGCAGAACACAGTTGAATAATAGCATTTTAGCGTATGGGGCTTCACAAATGTAGATATTCTAGGAATACATATGTTTTACTGTATTATCAGGGAAATTAAGATAACTGGATGCATTTCATTTTGAGACTGAGAAGGATTAAGCAAAGCCACTGGACTGACAATATAGTGTCAATCTTATGGTTTCCCTGCAGAAAACTATTTGCAATCCTCCACATTTTTCAGCTAGCCAGCTATCTGCCTCCTGTTTTCAGAAACTGAAGTTTATCGGAGAAACGGGATCGTTTCTCTTCTTTACAGCGACGTCCTGCGGAGAATGCAGATATGTGATTCCCTGAATGTCATTGAACTTCACCTTTGCTATAAAACAGTCTAGGGTATCCCCTAACCACAACACACATACTGCAATTATTTTTTTTGGTTTTATCCAACAACCTCCTTGGTTCTTTATGGCAAGAATAGAAAGAGCTGTACCATTATACACTGCAGTACAAGAGCTGAAGCACTCAAGCAAGTCTAGCTGTATGATCAAAGTGACTTCTTGCCAGCAGTATATAAAAAGCTGCTACACTTTTTCGTATTGCTATACGACTGCTGCAAAGGTAAAGTACACACTTACAGACCCTGAAATGATAAAGGAAAAAGTCTGTCAAGACTTACCTAAAAGCATTGTGTTCAGTTGAGTTGAGTTCAGCTTGACTTCTTGTTTGCACCGTGTTCTGTTTTTTTCTTGACACTGTATCCCAATCTGTGCTCAGATTTGAAAATAAATACAAAAAAAAACACCGAAAGGCTGTACAAAATGCCAGTATGCTGCGTTTAGGGATTGGCTTTTTCTCTCCTCTCTCTCTCTCTCTCTCTCTCTCTCTCTCTCGCTTTGTTTTCTCTGAATCCCAACTGCTACGACTCACTCCGGAGAATGATACACATGCACCTCAATTAAAAGCTTAATGGTCTAGTGATCTGTATGCCCTGGAGGAGGATAGGCAAGGGGATGGAAGGGATTGTGAGACAGCCCCCCCCCCCTTCCTCCTCTTTCCAATCTCTCCCTCTCTTAACGCTACTGGCCACAGCTTAACCCAATCAGACGACACACAGGAGGAATTAACCACTGATAACCCCCCCTGCAAAACAAAGCTGGGGCATTGGCATAAAATGAGATGGGGGGTTGGTTGAAGCATAGAGGAAACAGCTGCACATTTTTTTATCTTTTCTATATTGCAGATTTCAATTCAGTGGCATTGTAGTTTGCATTATTATTATTATTATTATTATTATTATTATTAGTCTTACTGAGAGTCTTCTTTTGGCAGCTCAGCAAATTAAATGGGTGGTTTAAAGCTGTGACCAAGAAACAAGAATCCTGCAGTTCTGTTGTTCTAGGGTCCACTCACACTTTTTATTGAATGGAGGGCGGTTCGGTTTATTTTGGAAGCATAAGTGAACGCTCCAAAAGAAGTCGGTCATTTTCAAAGTTGAAGTGAAAGTGAAGTGAAAAGAAACTTTTGCACTGGGTGCAAGACAATAGCAACTGAGTTCTTTCAAGTGACCTCAGTTCGTCTAGAAACGGAACATATGTGAAAAGGCCCCTAATGTTGTAAGTATGCCAAGTAAACACACAAGTACTAGACTCTGGGGGTTGTTAGCATATAAATACTTGTTTAAAAAATCATATTAGGCTAGGTCCGCTTACTGAGAATACACAGAGCAGACAGACACAAGGAATTGGAAAAAAAGGGGAATTGAAGTGATATGGGGGCAACTTCTTGGTACCAGCATATAATAATGTGTGCTTTATATTATTTTGTGTCTCTATTGTTTGGAAAAGATATAAAACAAAGCAGGTGGCCTAACTGGAATAATTAGCCAATAAGATTCATGTCGTAAATGATTAATTTGTGCATTCAATACAGGATGGCAGGAACAATTACAATATTTGCATACTGTAAAAGCCATGAGAAATAAATAGACACACTATATAGCATGCTCTTCCCAGTCTCTCGCCCACTCACAGATACAGAACAACAAAAAGAGTTATCTTCTTCTTCTTTGTTTCTCTCTCTCTCTCTCTCTCTCTCTCTCTCTCTCTCTCTCTCTCTCTCTCTCTCGATCTTGGCTTTAAGCAATCTTGCCGAGCAGCCAAAGCAAAGAAACCTCCGGAGGGCTGAGACACAATGGGAACACTCTCATGTCCCAAGAATTCCTTGCTTCTTTTTTTCCTCTCTCTGTTTGCACAGGGTGTACGTGGAGAGGGGGTGGTAAAAATGTTCCCAGAGTCCTGGGAGAAGATTCGGAATGTTCCGAGCAAAAGCACAGCCACTCAGAATGCAGGCGGAGTCATGCAAATGGGGTTCGAATCCCGCTCGCGCCAAGTTGTCGGTTCATTGGCCTTTGCGCTCCTATTGGAAATGGTTGAGCGACCTCTACTGGTGAAACCTACCATGACTCCAAGAGGAGCTTGGTAAAGTGCAGGGGTCATTTCTGCACAATCACATCAGAGATGAGAGAATTATACAGTTTGCAAATAAAAAAAAGTATTTTTGTTGCAAAAAAAAAAAGAAAGCTATGTACATATGTGCAATAAGGAAAACATTTTTCTGTTCCATGAATTGTCATGACAAAAGTGTTCTGTAACGACTGCCTATATTTTACATCTATGAGTAAGAAGATCACTACTTTTCTTTTTTACAACCCAAATGCCAAAACGCCAAAACTCCAGCCCTTGTTGCTCCTTTTCATTAGATTAGTCAGCCTGCCACTAGTATTGTTCAAACCTGTCTGTTCAAACACGGCTAAGCAAAGGTGGGCATGCAGCTACAGACACCAGCAATAAGGTATGATAACCAACACGCATCTATGGAAGCTACTACAGAGAATCTGCACATTCGGTCCAGAATCAAAAATGCTATCCCTCTTCCTTAATTATAAGACCTGGCACCTTTTTGTTTACAAATGAACACTTGGTAATGTGCAAAACACAGTTTTTAAATAAATCATAAATATATTCAATTTGAATCTGACTGATGTGCGTAAGTACTTCAAAACCACTTTCTGGTCCAGAAATCTAATTGGTAAGCATTTGTTTTCTCTTCTTGTCCCAATACAGTATTTATGCACACAGCCCACCTCAAAACAGCTCTAAACTTTTTGTACTGTTCTCTATGAAAAAAAAGCTGTGTATTTCCAAAGCGCTACCCTGTGTTTTTGTGAATAAACTTGCTTTGTAATTCAAGCTGCTGCACGAAAGGCTGGTAGAATAACAGCTTGAATGGATTTATGCTCCATTTCAAACAGCATTACACCGGCCAGGGTGCCGTTAAGACGACTACAAACCCTAAGCGATGGGAAGAGCAATTTCTCTGGCTTGGGTTTGCAGCGTGCGCCTCCTCCACGCACAGCAGGTCTGCTTGCTGCAGAATTGCACAGGGCTCCCCGGCCGCACGGTGGCTGCTCTGTCAACCCACACTTTCATTCAGCATGTGCTTTTTGTTGCATCTCCACAGCCTGCTTATCAACCAAGAAGATTAGCAGTGCACTGCATGCAACTTATAGAGAATCTGCATGTAGCTGTACAGGGCTCCCTAAATCACCCATTGCAGCCAGTAAAAAAAAAACAGTACTTCCAAACTGCTGCCCAGTGGTGTTGTTCTGAATCTGACGGTATGCCACTAAAATATAGATTTTATTAAACAATAATTATATGAATTTTATTTCTGTACTGAACTTCTAGTAACACATATAATAGGTAATGCATGTATCTAATCATCTGATAGGTAGCCACTTCACTGTATGCCATTAGTTTGTGTTTAAGTCCACAGTCTTATCCGATGCACTGTTGCTGTCACCTGCATCAGCATTTTTAGCCTTCTTCAGCAGTAGTTCATGATAGAAGAAGCTCATAATCATCTTTTCATTGCATCAAGAGGACTGCTGACTGAATCAGGCAGTTGTGTGGGAGATGCAAGTCATGTGTCAATTTTTCAATTAAAAAAAAGCTGCAATTACATGCAGAAAGAGTTCTTTTCGCAATAGAGGTATGTGGCATGGAGAGTGTTGCATATCAATTTGGTTTTGAAAGATAAGTTGTTGTTTTTTTCTGTCCAAGGATATACATTTTTTTTTCTGTTTTTCAATGGCAAAAAAAGCAAATTTTGTCAAGGCATTTTTGTTGACGTCATCAAGGCCCATCACCAAGGTAACAACACCCCCCTCACCCCCCTTCTTTGATGATGTCATATTTACAGTATATTGGTGGATTACAGAGTTCAATTAATTTATATGCACTATTGAGATTTGTGATGCTGTGAACATGGCATCACACATTACATTCACACATACGGTGTTATATTTCCTTTATCTATTATGCTTTTGTTAACAGCGCTACTTGTGCACACTTATCCACAGTATTGCAACAAAAACGAAACGCGATTTCCATTTCGGTGAATCTGGCAGGGACTCGAGGCCTGATCGCTCAACCGTGCGAATGCCCAGGAGGTCGGAACCCAGAGATGACTGCCGGGAGCGCAGCTTCTTGTGAATCCTTCACTTGCTCTCTGATACAGTCTCCTCAAAATGCCTTTGTAATACAGACATTCTGTTTTGCTGGTTGCATTTTAATCTCATTCACAGAGCGTATCGCACATGCAAGTCCTAATTAACATCATCCCTAATCCTGCAATCAATGTATTGTTAAAAACATCTGATAGTTTTACAGATCCCTAAATTGAGTCTTGGATTTCCTTAGTTCAAGACTAGTGTTAATCAGGGACTCTGAAACCAGCTGCACAGGTCAACCATGAGGACCCTACAGAAAATAGGTGTGGACACTGCCTCTTTTGTGTGGGGTCGCGGGATGTCACAGCAAATCACAGTTAAACAGAGTTTGACATACAGCTGTGCAAAGCGAAATACAATGAACTGCTGGATTTTCAGCAATATGTTCTAGACAGTAAATACCATCCATGTTATGGGGGTCGTAGTCAAATATTTGAATAGAAAAATTGCAATTTATAACTGGTGGAACAGCACGACAGGTGCTATCTAAACTAAACTGTTATTGGTTCAAGGAAGACCAGGATAAGAGACATTTAAAAGACAACCACCGTTGAAAGAGCTGTGCTGGTCTGCCAGTGTACAAAGCAGGATCTGTTTCTCTAGCTCTGTCTCAATGCCAGCTCCAGCCAAACCCCCTAGCTATGCAGCCAGCAGAGCTCATATACATCCAGAATGGATGGCAGGTTGATGAGAGATTGGAGCTGCTCAATTTATTTCCCTCCTCTGTCCAGCGAGAATCCAAGCATTCCTGGGCAATGAAAGAGACTCTGTGTGTTGGTAAGTGCAGGGGTGAAATTCTGCCGGCGCTCACCGGTACTCCACACTCTTATTTTAATGCCGGTACCGACTTATTTCATCTGCTTTTCATCCAATGCGCAACGTTTCACAGATGTGCTTTCATACATCAAAGTTCGTGCTGCTTGAATTCTGTTTCCTAATACTGCTTCTCTGTCTCTTCACTACATGTTGATTGGCCGAGCTTTCAATCTGATTAGATTTGATCTTGGCATGCGCCACAAATCTCTATCCATTTCACTTTGTGTCAATGCTCATTGGTTGATCAACAAGACAAGACATGTAAACAGCGGCATGGAGTAATTATTATTTTCTTAAGTTTGGAGATACTATCCGACTATTCGAAGGACCATTGCTGCACATGAATTTGAAGGCAAACATTCAAGCAAATGTTCAAAGTTTTGTTTTGTTGTGATTCTAGTATTTTCTGTTTTGAGGACTGTAAATGTACAATGCCCCCTTTTCTACAGTTTATTTAAGTTAAATCTGAGTTTGCATTTGCGTGTAAAGGCATATGTAAACCACTGTAATGACACTACTTTATGAAAATGTGTAATTTGCCACTTTGTTACTGTGTAGGAACCACAATGCCAGGGATTAAAAAACAAAACAAACAAAAAAAAACCAGATACTTTTATACTGTTTCTGCCTGAAATATACTAATCTTTTCCTGGAAGAGATCAAGGTATAATTCATCTACACAGAACACACAATAGAGAAGCACACAGAACTTGAAGGATAAAAAATAAATAACAAGGATATATGTTCTAATCCAAGGCTATTATTGTAGCATGGCCAGGTCCTGTTGTAGGGGAGCACTCAGGGTCTGGAAAGTATGAGGAGGATTTCACAGAATACAATGCAGATTGAGGTAGTGCCTGGTACACTGAAAAATAGAGGGGTATTTCAGCCTGCCTTGCACATCTCTCTCTCTGGACTGGAAACAGCATCTAGTTCAGCCACGTAAGGAGAGTTCAATCATCGAGTTCCCTGAGCTGATTTTAATCAGCAAGAAAAGGAGTAGAAGCATCGCCGGGATGATTAAGAGATCTTCTTTCTTACTCAAGCTGCTTTTTATAATCAGGAGAGAGTACTGACCATGTATTATTTATTAATAGATCACCCTTATGAAAAAATATGGTGTCTTATTTTCGGTATCCTTATCATCAGGGGAAGGGGAAGACTTAGAGGATATCATGAAACAGTGTTTACACATAACGTTCTATTATTTAATTTAACTCAGATTTAAATATAAGTGTGTTGAAGGAGCAGCTGCATTTGTATATAATTACTGTACACACTAGCTTTTGGGACCACACTGATCTTGAAATACTTATTCAGAAGAAGAAAAAAAAAACAGAAAAGTTTAGGATTAATTTATTGCTGTCTATTAGTTCTTTAAAAGTTCAGGGTTACTTTGAAATTGACTTGTACAACCGGTCAATTTGATTTCTTGGTAAGGGATGCTATACCAGGAATGGTGGTTTTTAAAGGATCATTACCATGCTTTGCCATGCTCCTGTATGCGTTCCTATGCTTTCAGTTGTCTTTACTCCACTTTGCTAGGGTTCTACTCATGCTTACCACTAAAGAATTAAACCTTTATAACAGTTAGTTCTGCAAAAAAAAATATGGGGTTGCTTCTGAAATCGCTAAGAAAATAAGAAGAGGAACATATAGCCCAAATAAAAAGTATGCATTTACAATGAGTCTTGCAGAATCCTGGAAATGCATTTAGATTCTGGGACACCTTTATCAAGATGGTGCTTAGTGTTAATCAGAGTGGTTTACAAAGGAGATAGTTTTTCTACACAGTGGTACACTGAAACCCCAATATGATTGTGGCAGTCTGCAAATTTCCAAATGGGGATTACATTCCAAGACAATATGTTAATGTTAGACCATCTTTTTATTCTGATGAGTTTCGATTGATTGGCTAGTAAATTACCAATCGTTCAATAATTCTGTATAGACTATAGGATCGTTAGAGGTGCTATAATAAAATACAGCACATTTCAGATGTGAGGATTTCTTCTGCACCCTTGTGCATTGCCCTCTGACCCAGCTTTGGCACTTCATGGATAAACAGCGCCCATGTAAATGCGTTTAATTAGCTGTCATCACACTCCTCATCATCATCAGCCTTGGCCCTCAATCTCTGCTCCTGACATGACTTCATGCTCTTCAGCCAATCCGCTCGACCTTGACGCTGTTGGTATGGTAACCAGCCTTGCCTCACAAGGGCACAGACAAGAGGTCATTCAACCAGTGTCAAAAATAGCATTGCGAGAATACCCTGTTGTAAATGAAAATAACAATGCATAACTAAACAATTGCAAGAAAGCCTGCTTTTACCCTAGATACCTGGACTAACCGGTCTGCTGGTCTTAGCAGCCAGTGAAACCCTCCTAGTTTAATTGCTTTTTCAATGCAAGTAAATGATAGAGTCACCTTGAACAAGCAGCCATCTGTCTTAGGCAGCCAGTGACTTTTCACTGTAGCAGCTACCATGTGAAAAGTACGAATGATATAAGAAAGAATAAATTTAACCTGATTGCTTTTCTTTCACATGGATAATACTTACATAAGCATAGCCGGTCATCAGAATGTAGTAGGTCACCAAATTGGCAGACCAAAAGAATCAGGGGTCAGTTTTTCTAGCACTTAGCAAGCTGCTAGCTAGCTAGTCAACTATCTTATTTTTTAACTGTTTAAAAAAAACAATATCTTAAAATAGAAAGGTAACATTTAGTAGAAATCCACTCAGCTTGTCAATATGATCAAAGGATAATGTGTTACTTTCTTCTTTTTTTTATTTTCATGGAAATTAATTCGATTTCACAGACTGTTACCTAGAACTGCTTTGTGAAACCAGCCTCTGTTCTATAGAAGGCGTACATCGCGTTCCGTTCCAGTTCCAGTTCCACAAAGTGGTTTCATTCAACTCAGTTAGTTCTTGTATAACCAGAATGAGAGCACACTGAGGATTGCATCTCATGTGCAAAGGGGTCCAGAGAGATTGCAGCAGCATCCAGTTACAAAGAAATGACCCTTCCTTTGTTAAAACTACTGCACGACACAGCACATTCCAAAAAGACATATCTTCTTCAGATATAACTTAGTTTTAGCAAAACATGGTTCTAATAAAGTACGATTTAGACACTATACAGAGTGCATTTAAATGCTTAATGAAATAGTATTTTAACTGATATACCTAATTGTAAGTACCTAGTATTTCCAAGACCTTTGATTAGCCTACAGAAATAAAGAAAAAATGGTGCTATTAGTGCCATTGAGTTAAAATACAAATGAGACCATGGCTATTATGGCAGTTTATCAGAATCAGCATGAAACGTATTGATCCTATTTATTACCTGCACTGAAGGGAAGGCAAGCATGGTCATTACATTCGATGACATCATCGACCGTCCAATTATGGTGTGAAGAGAAAACGACAGCCTTGGCAAAGTTCAATAGCAAGCTTTTATCTTAAATCTATTGGAATGGCTTAACAAGAAAGACGCACATTTACCAGTACTTTAAACAACCTGTAGTTTCCTGGGCCACAATTTCACTGTCTGTAATGAGGTGTATATTTTATAATGAGAGTTATGGGTTATTCTATTAGGGCTTTGATAATGTTGAGAGCCAACATGCATGTTTTGTATTATGAACCTAAATCAAAGGCAGCTGTAAATAATGTGCTTAATTAGGACAGGATGTGCTAATGCAAGTACAGGTTGCCAGCCTTTCTCACCAATACTCAAACCACCCATACAATGTTAACATAACTTTAAACATGCAGCTCTTGCAGTTATGCCACTCAAAGTGGCCCCAGATCATTTGAAAACAAGTGTTTTTGCGTGTGTTAAAAATTTCAACCTGTTTTGATGTTTTTGACGAGCACTTTCAAGCACTTAAACAGGGTAGTGAAAAGGATGGTAAACTATAGCAGGATAGCTGGAAAATAAAAGATTCATTAAATATCTATAGGAATGGCTCCTCAATTCCAATGGAATTCATAGGAAATTGCACCCGTTAATGATCTGCAGGTCTCTGATAACACAGTAAGATCTTATGGATGCCCCTGAGAACGAGGTATTTGCATCTAATCACGTAGAATATACATTTTTTATTAATAAAATAAACAAGATGCCACTCCAAGTTGGAGAACAGCAACATTTCCTTTATCCAGGTCTTTAAAAGGCATCCTTGTAAAACATGTGGTCAAGTGTGCTCCTTCAATACAGCTTCTCCGTATTTCTTGTGACTTCTTGTCTGCACAGATAACTCAGCGTCACTGCCTAACGCTGACTAGCACTGACAGATTTACACTTGACTTCAAACCACTGGAATCAAACCAATCTGCCTCACTAGCCTTTTCTCCAAGCTAGGATATTTCAGTTTATTTTATTTATTTATTTATTTATTTAAACACAAATTATCCACTGCAATCACAATCAAACCACCAAATTGTCCACTTGCATAACACAGATTGTCCACTTGCATGTGTTTATTGCACTGGTGTAGCAGATTTGTACCATCTACACAGCTACTGTTATGTAGCACCATAGCATTGCAATGAACATTACACAATAGACGCTGACTATCTCAGCACAATATCAGTGCTACTGCATAAGGACCAAACAAACAATATTAGTTAAAAATGTATTGTGTTGCCATTGCTGTTTACTGATGTGGATTGTTAATGGTTCTTTCAGGGTAATAAACTGGGATTATAATGGTATCCCAGCGCGATATAAAGGGTAGCTTAAAATACTGCCATGAGTTCTGATGCATTCCTGCTCAACTGCACCACTACGACGACATCAGAGAAACATTGTCTAGTTTACAGCATAGCAATAGGGCAGAGGAGTAGCACTATCTTCTGGTTTAATTGGCACAGCTTCAGGGATCACATTTACACTGCTGTGAGCTGGAAGTAAGACCCAACCATAGAGCGGCGCCATGTCATGCAGCGAGACCTTGTCTCACATCTGTCTTCCCAGAGGCTCAGCTGTGACTTGCACTTTGTGTGGCACTGTCTGTGAATAGTAATCCATTGCGTTACTCCTCAGAAACAAGGAAGCTGTAGGGAAAGCAAAGTGCAGATACACAACTGTAAGAGATGCGGTTAACTATGCAATGAAAGCCGTCACTTTATGTTACTAGTTTAAGTCAGTTTACTTTTAGCCAAAAAGGTATACTTTTTTGGACACTTGGACATAAACTTCCAATGCTTGAAACTAGCTTTCCCCTAGTGTCACAGTTGTGTGGGAATTCTCCTGCTATTACTTGCAGCAGCAGGAGAGCACAAATGAAATCAACCACTGTACAGCTCAGGAAACAACAGGTCATTATAAAAAGGGATTGCTTTTTATTTCCCTCAAAGGTGTTTTTTTTTTTTCATGTAACATTTTACAGAAAATGCTTAACATTCTCAAAATGGTCAAAGCCAGATTTCAAACTCAAGGTGAAAGATATGTGAGGCTAAGTGAATGCACCTGCTTGCTACGCTACCAGGATACTCCGCTCCCCAACTCAACGTCAAGACTGCCCTGGAAAGACTCCCAGGGGAGCTGTGAGCAAGCTGTCGGAGGATGACCTCATCAAACAAAGGCCTTTGCATAATGATGTGCCAGCCCAGTGCGTTTCTGTGTGTGGGTGCCAGGTACATAACTGTCCTCTAGCAGACTGGAGTCCT